>NC_056743.1:558842214-558924714 GCF_019279795.1 Protopterus annectens | reverse complement strand
AGTGGGAAAACCATGATGATTGCCAGTCCCTCTGGAAGTAGTAAAATTTGTTACGACTGGAATTTCCAGAACCTGCTCCTATTCTTCCTGTTTCCATCTGCCTTGGAGGATGTTTTTATCACAGCTTCGAGTCTCCTGACAGCCAGCCTGCTTCCCACTAGAAAGCCGATAGACTTTATTCAGTGCCTCAGTCTTTTATGTTTTTACATTTATCCCAGTTCTGATACAGCAGCTTTGGAAAATAAGTGTGTTCTTCTGCAACACTATCTAGAATTCTCAGCTGTCAAGCCCATTACTGAAATTTATGCTTATGATTTGGGAGAATATGAGAAATATTTTGACATCTGTTTCTTGTGAAGAAAAATCTGCTCTGTGTTGACTCAGTGCCTTCTGTTTCTCAAGTTACTATTCACTGTTTGAAATTTCTTTATCATACAGCTGCCACTGAAACAGTTATGGAAAGCTTTACTTGTTTACATTTTCAAAACCTTCAGTGGGATGTTGAACATGAGATCTTGAATTCTCCTTTAGATAGAGACCTAGGTTTTGGACTTCCTGCTGCAGAGGTCATACAAAGGATCTTTCAGATTTTTCTGTCCTCTTCTTCCAAGTTTGCCAAGAGATTCAGTGCTCCTACCTTCAGTTTTATTTAAAAAGCAATATATACCATGCCAGCATACTGCTGGAAAGTAACTGTTTAAAAAGAAATGACAGGGAGGTCTGAAAAAGAAATCAAGAACCCACCAGAACAAATCTCAGTCTAATAAATTTGAGTAACTATATAAAGGATTTCCAGCCCCCCTTTCCCCTCGCAGTCCCTTAATTCCTCCAGAAAGTCTGATTCTCAGTTTCTCTTTGATAACTGATTGTTTCAATGTTTTCTGAGAATAGTTCATCAAGGTTAGTTACAGGTGGCAGTGGGAGACTCTGCTTCCATTTTAGGGGATTCTCCTCACCCACTAGACTAGAATGTTCTTATTCCTCCTGTCATTCAACATATGCTGTTTCAGGTGGTGGTAGCTCGCTCTCTTCCTCAATTGCAGGTTGGCCTTTACCCAAGGATGTTCTTGGTGCCAAAGAAACAAGATTCCTTGAGACCCATCTTGGATCTTTCCATTCTCAGTTAGTGATGGTCGCAAAGTTCAAAATGCTGCCTCTTAACAACTCACCCCTCATTGAGTTTTCTACTGACTTTAGATTTAAACAATGTATACTCCATTCCTACAGATCAGGATTTCATGGAATTCTTACATTTGTGTCTGGATCACATTATCAGTTTTTTGCATTAACCCCTTGGTCTGTCTGTTCATCTATGGATCTTCACAAAATGTCTCTCACATGGTACTCTATTGTAGACTGCGAGGTGTCAACTTTTTTCTATGTTTAGATGACCTGCTTATCTTTGTAAGTCTTTCAAAGTGTCAGAAACCTGTCAGCTGGGCAGGGGATCTCCTACACATGCTGGGGTTCCAGGAGAATTTGCAGGAGTCTTGTCCAACTCCACAGAGGATTGATTTCCTGGGGTATCTCCCGGACAACACCTCAGTTCAAATAGCTTTTCCTTCACAGGAAAACAAAAAGTCTGTATTTAAATATATATTCCTGAGATTTTAGACTCAGGTTTCCATATCAGCAAGGGAATTCCTAAGGATTATGAGTCTCATGGCATCTGTGATACTCATGATGCCTCTTGCAAGACTCTAAATAAGAACAATTGAATAGTACCTAAAATCAATTTGATCCCAGCATCAGCATACCTTGAATCTTCGAATTCCAGTTTTGGGATTTGTAAAAAGGGAGGCTTTGTGGCAGAAGCATCAAACATCTAAAAATCCAGGTCTTCCAATCTCCCATTCTCTCTTCCTACTCCAGCACAGTCGGTCACAACGAATACCTCAAGAGTTTACTTGCGGAGCAGTGTCTCTGGGGATGAAGTGCAAGGACTTTGGAGAAAAAACGACAGACCAAAACATACAAACACAAGAGATATTAGCTCATGTGGTCTCAACTCTCTCAATCATTTGTGGACCCTGGGACCTCTTCAGGTGTTTACAGACAACACTCCAGTCATTAGGCACATAAACAAGAAGGGGGAACCATATTTTACCCTCTGTGAGAACTAGCCATAGTAGCCTGAGATATAACTTTTCAACACAATCTTACTTTACAAACTCTTCCATACCATCATTGTGAAATTGTTTGCAAGACAACATGAGCAGGACCAGGACAGATAACTTTGAATGGAAATTGAATTCTTTTTTTTTTTTTGGGGGGGGGGGGGGGATTCTTCAATTGATCTAGCTGTGGGGCATACATCACAGAGATTTATTTGCCTTCTACTCAACACTCATTTTGGCAAAATTCTGCTCTAGGAATCCATGCAAGAAAGCTTTTAAGACAGATTTTTTTTCTTTTTCATGGACAGGAATGTTCCTGTATGCTTTTCCACCAATATCCAGAATCATTCTGAAGATTCCGAAGGACTCTACTAAGACCATTGTGGTGACGCCCTTATTTTTACTGAAAATAGCCAGGGGCAATTACAACTAGCTTCCTCACAAATGGATTTACTTTCCGTAGACCATGGCTGTTTGAATTATCCTGATCCCAAGCAACCACAAATTGACTCCCTGATGATAGTTTTAATACCTTTTAAGACACATTTTCTCTGATGACATAGCAGGTATGAACTGTGGCAAGAAAGCCTGCTACTACAGAACTGTATATTGGCATACGGAAAAATTTTTTAGGTGGCGCTAGCAAAATCTGCTCCCATTCAGAGTTAGTGTTTTCCTGGTTCTTCAGTTTTTGTGCAAGTTGCTTTCCTATGGACCTGTCTTACTTCAGTCAAGGCTCATTTGTTGGCCATTTCAGCAGTTCTGTCCATAAATCCCCCCCTCTTTAAATACAACCTTATGTGAGAATGTTTGTTTTTGAAAGTGATGTTGCATAAGAAGCCTCCTTGGAAACAGGTGGTCTCTTCTTGCAATCTTAATTTTATTTTAGGAAAATAATTTTTTCCATTTAAACCAGCACATTATGATGATTTAAGATTATTAACATGAAAAATGGTCTATCTTGTTGCAGATGTCAGAGCAATTAATAGTTTGAGTTGCAAACTCTCATTTTCCAGAAAGTTTCCTTAAGAACCATTCCTTTATTTATGTTTAAAGTGGTATCCAAGTTTACCTAAAGTCAAGTTACCCATCACTGTCTTTCTCCCTCATTTTTAGATTCTGGGAACAAGGATTTTTTCGTACTTTGGATGTCCAAAGGCAACCAGTGCACTGACTTGAAAGAAAACAAAAATCGTTAATTACTTCAGATGAGTTCTTAATTTCTTGTAAAGGTAAGAAAAAGGACAACCTGTTGAACCAGCATGTGTATGGAACTTTAAGAAGCATTTCCATATGTAGGCACGTGCATATAAATAGTGAGCACGTGGACGCAGCAGTGCCATTTTGAGAGAACAGCTATAGTGTTGAGATGTAACAGTATGGTAGTGAGTCTGTTTATATGCTTATCTAAGTTTACTATGCCTCATTCTTGCTGTGTTTGTGTGTAATAAAGCTGTGTGAACTGAACCCACAAGTGTTCGTCTGTTTTATCCTGACCAGATGAGTTGCATGGTGTCAGAACTAGGCAGACCCAGTCCACTTTTGGAGATTTGAGCAGGAATACGATATTTTATTTTATTTTATTTTATTTATTTATTTTACATTTGTTAACCGGGTTAGTCCAGCTGAGCTTTTAGCTTGTTTTCAATGGAGATCCGAGGAGAAAAGCTCCGCAGTCAGTATTTGCATTTTACTTACAATTAGTAAGACATTTTCATTTGCAGCTGAACAAATAGAGAGATAACATGTATAATAAATCATACAAAAAACAGTTGAGTACAATGTCAGAAATCATACCGCAAAAAAGCATTTACTATAAATCATACAGAAAGCAGATGGGTACAATGACAGCAGTCATACCGCAGAAATTGGATACAATGTCATGAAAGGAATACAATATTCATAATTCCTAAGTGGTTATATACAGTTTAGGTACAGGAGTAGTAGTAAGGGGATGAAGTGGTTAAGCACAGAGACAGAGGGGGGTAGATTATTATAAAGCTAGACAGTGGAGGAGAATGGAGGGAGGAGGAACCGAAGCTACAGCTGAGTATCAGGGAGGTTGACTACAGAGGCAGGACCATTTATTTGTTGGGTATCTCCGAGTGGGTAGTTTGAAATGCTTGGTTTGGTCAAGTGACCTAATTTCTAGAGGTAGTTGATTCCAAGTTGTAGCAGGGTTATAATTAGAGTAAACACCCTGTTTTGGTTTTGGGTCTATAGATCTGTAGGAAGTCCTGGTCTGAGCTATGTAGTGTCCTGGTTGGGAAATATTTAGATATAATGGATAGAAGGCTAGGGCAGAAAGATGATAGATAGAGGATGGAGTGGATACTTTGCAGTTGATGTAGTAGCAGCAAATGAGGGAATTCGAGCCAGTCCAATTGTTTGAGATAGGCAGTGGTGTGACTTGTAGGTTTGGTTTGCAGTAAATCTAGCAACCTTATTATAGGTAGTTTTGAGTTTAGTTATGTGTGGTATTAAGATTTGTGAATAACTGACAGCTATAGAGAAGCGTGGGAAGAAATGCATGGGAGAGAGTTATTCTGGCTGTACTGGTTAGATGTCTTTTGTTACGGTAAATGAGTCCAAGTTTCTGGTGAGTCTTTTTAAAAGAGGCAGTGACTTGTTGACTGAATTTAAGCTGATCATCTGTTATGGCAATGCTCAGATCTGCTTGGAGTTAGTGCAGAATGGCACAAAATACACTGAACCGACTGATATTGCCAACATCCTGGCAGACAGGTTCAGTGCAAACTTCACCCCCCTCCCCAAAAGGGCCCATAACCATACCAGAAGAATGTAGAGTCCCTGAAATCACAGACACTCAGGTTAAAACAGCCCTCTCCAAAGCCAAAAACACAGCATCAGTGGGACAGTATGGTGTCCAGGCTGTGTCATACATGAGCTCAAAGATGAACTAACTCCTCACCTAAACACATTGTTCAAACTCAGCCTCTCCACAGGCTGCATACCCATAGAGTGGCACACAGCAATGGTTATTCCACTCCACAAAGGTGGAGCCACAACAGATCCCGGGAACTATCACCTTATGAGCCTGACTAGCTTGGTCTGCAAGGCTATGGAGTGCATCATCATGGAACTCATTAACAGAGACATTGGGAACCTCCAAACACTGGACCCTACCAAGTTCAGCTTTGTTAAGGGCAGATCATGCCTCCTAAACCAGATGGATTTCTTTGAGACAGTTACCAAGGCTATAGAGGCAAAGGTGGTACACACAGCCTACCTAGACCTAGCTAAGGCCTTCAACACCATTCCCCATTCTGGTATTATAGACAAGCTCACCAGCCTGAACATAAACCCATATGTCACAAGATGGGTGTCCAACTGGCTCATGGACAGAACCCACATGGTGAGAGTTGTGGGAACTAGGTCTGACTCTAAACCGGTTACAAGTGGCATTCCCCAGGGCTCAGTCCAAGGACCCCTCCTGTTTGGCAAATACTTCTTAGAGGTATAGGCATGCACAGGAGGGCTATGGCTGATCAAGTTCACAGACAACTGCAAACTAGAGGCTATAATTGACTCTCCTGCTGACACAGACATCCTCCAAAAGGGTCTCACTGACACTGATACCTGGTGTCAAAATCATGGCCTCAAGCTAAATGCCAAAAAGTGCATAGTCATCTGCTTTGGAAAAAAATAAAGTACCCACAAACTACCACATAGGTGGTAGTCCCCTAAATACGGAAGACGTAATAAGGGATCTGGGAACACAAGTGGATAGTAATCTCACCTTTGATAATCACATTGCCAAAGTGGTTAGAAAATACTTCTACGTGGCCCATCTAATCACAGAAGGGTTCGCATCCAGATCAGAAGAGGTCATTGCGCCCCTCTACTCATCAGACCCATCATAGAGTACAGCGCCCCATTTGGGATGTACCTTAAAACACATCTGCAACAGCTGGAAAGACCATAGAAGTACCTCGCCAAGAGGATCACTGGCCTCAAACAGATGCCCTGTGCAGCTGTACTGAAGAAACTCCAGCTGTACTCTGTTGCATACCACCTACTCAGATGTGATCTCTGCCTGACATAAAAGGCTGTGTCCAACCCAGAACTGATGGACATGCTCCACCTAAAGAAAACCTTATCCCCTCGAGCCACATGCTGTAGGGATCTAAACCTCATCACAACAATAAATAGGACGTGCTGGAGGGATAGATTCCTGTCCCAGAGACTTCCCATGCTTTGGAACAAGATTCCAATCTACATTAGGCAGAGCTCCTTGCTAACACTCTTCAAAAGAATCCTTGACGAGTGGATGGGAAACGGAAAGTTTACCCCAGGGATCACTTCAGTGGCTGTGCTGGACAAAGGCACAGGGAACTAATCTAAGGGGGGTGGCGAAAGCCAACACATTCTGGCTAGGCTTATAAATGCCTTCGGGCAGATAGTCTAGCACCTACCTATGAACATATGACTCCTAGCAGTTTAGTGTTAGGTTTAGCAGTAATGATAGTGCTATTGCTTGATAGGATGGAAAATGTAATTTAATAAATTGATGAGGTTTTTTTGGAGGAAGAGTAGGAGCTTAGTTTTCTTGGGGTTGAGAATTAATTTATCGCAAAGCCATGACTCTATGGTGTTGAATGATGACTGGGTAGTAGAGTGTAGGTCAGATGGATTGTCAGCAATGGTGATGACTGTTGAATCATCAGCATATTGTACAAGTGTAGAGTTTGGACAAGAAGTGTAAAGTAGGTTGGTGAAAATATTGAATGAGTGGCCCAAGTATAAATCCTTGGGGGACATCATTGGGATGATTGGGGGGGATAGAGCAGAGTGTCATTTAGCAGATTGCTGGCGGTTAGAGAGCTAGAAAACCAGGATATGGTGGGAGGAGAGAATCTTAAAAAAGAGAGTTTATCTAGGAGGAGGGGATGGGAGACAGTGTCAAAGGCTTTGGAAAGGTCGAGGAACAGACATGAATCTAGTTTATTGTTGTCACGGGCCCATAATACAGTATTGATAAAGGATATTAGTGCCATTGTAGTACTGTGTTTAGGACGAAATCCGTGTTGTGTGTGTGTGTTAGGTACTGCATTATCTGCTTGTGAATGCATTTTTCAAGGATCTTGGAGAGGGGAGACAGTATAGCAATTGGTCTGAAGTTAGATATATGAGAAGAATTGCCTCTTTTATGTATAGGTAATGTATAGAATGTTTTCCATATTGCTAGAACATATGATTCAGAGATAGGTTTATCAGGATGGATACAGGATAGGCTAGGGGTTCAGCAGCAATCTGTAGGAAGTAAGAAGGTCGATTATCAGCTGAGGGGGGAGCAGGGTTTGAGTTTAGAGAGTAGAGATTTAATATAGTTAGTTGAGACTGATGTAAGGGAAAAAGAGTTAGAAGAATAAGGTGGAGAAGTTCAGAAAATGGGGTTATTAGTATTTTTTCTAGTGGGAACATCATTAATAATGGTAGTTATTGAGTTAATAAAATGATTGTTAAATGCAGTGGCAGTTTCTTCAGAAGTTTTATTCAGGCATAGGTTAGGAGGGGAAGGGTTCCCTTGATGCAGTATATGATTGTGTTCCAGAATTCTTTAGGTTCAGATGTTAGGGTTGTGGGAGGGTTTGCATAGAAGTTGATCTTGTCTTTGTTTATAATTTTCTTTATTTTATTCCCAAGTTCTTTATAGGTCTGTAGGAGAGAAGGGGTCTTGGTTTTAGTCCATAATTTCCATATCCTGTCATATTTTTTTCATCAGGCTGTAGTAGATTTGGTCAGCCAAGGAGTGGTATTAGCTTTGATTCTGATAGTTTGGAGGGGAGCAAGGGAGTTGATGTTTAGAAAGGTGGAGTTGAAAGAGTGGACAGCTTCATCTAAGGGGAGTGTAGTGAGATGGGACCAGTCAATTCTGGAGAGTTGGTCAGTGAAAGAGTCCAGATTAAAGGAAGAGATTTTGCGGGAAGTGATAAACCTGAAAAGTCTGGTGAAATGGGGAGTGTGTCTAGTTACTGTGATAGGGCAGTGGTCACTAATGGAGTTTGGTAGAGTGTGAGGATTGTGGTAATTTTGGGGCTGAGACACCAAAATCCAGTCTAGAAGAGACTGTGACAGGTGTGACTTGCTAGTATAGGTAGGGGAAGTGATTAGCTGCTCAAATCCATGTAAGTTGATAAAAGAGGTAGTATGAGTAGTTTCAGTTGTAAGCCAATCTATGTTTACATCCCTTAGAATGATGGTTTCATTGTGGATGGTCTGTGAGAGGTGGGGTAGGATGTTCTCGAGTATGCCCAGATTGTCTCCAGGGGGGATATAAATTGCTACAATAGTTATGGTGGTAAAGTTAAGTTTAACATTGGTAAGTAGGAGTTCAGCTGGAGAGAAAGTGGGTAGAGGGAGGATTGGACTGGTTATTTGGAGGTAGTCAGGGTAGAGTATGGCTACCCCTCCTCCTCTTTTCTTTTGTCTGTCAAGTCTAAGGATGTTATAGCCAGGTGGGGTAATTTTGCTATCTTGATTATATGGTTTCAGCCAGGTGTCAGTTAAGGTGACTATGTCAGGGGGTATAGTTAGCTAACCAGGCATAGAAGTCCTGAACTTTATTTACTACACTCCTGAGATTGATAGAGTAGAAAGATACTTGCTTTTTTAAGGGGATGAGGTTGGTAGATGTTTGTACAAGAGGATGATTATTCAAGGTAGGTTGGGAAGGGGGGGGGCTGGGTTAGGACAGATGTCTCCTGATAGAAGTAGTGGTTTGAAACAGAATAATTGTTTAAATAGGGAGATGTTTCTTTTCTGCTTAGATGTGGTTGGGAGATGGGGAGATAATTGTATCTTAGGAAGGCGAGTGTATAGTTTGGAATAGAAGGACTGGTTTGCAGGGGAGCCTGGGGTTTAGTATTTGGATGTAGAGTACAGTTTGTTGTGTGGAAGTATGTTGGCAGTAGATGTGTGTGACAAGAGGTGAGGAGTTAGAAGCGGCAGAGTATAGGTATCAGGAGTAATGCCTGTGGTTTGAAAGGCATGATATAAAGGTAGAGTATGTGTAGACAGTGGAAAGATGAGGTGAGTGATAAGCAGTATTGTGTGGGAAGGAACTATAGAAGGTGGGTGTGTCTGTAAGAAAGTAGTTGGAAGGGGCTGGGGAGGAGTTGTAAGAGGTGTGATGAAGGTGGATAAGTATAAAGGAAATTATATGATGGGTGGGAGACAGTGGCAGCTGGTGACTTCACATCAAAGGAGGGTTACAGAAGACAGCTGAATGGGTGGGGTCAACAAGAAGGGGTGTGTTCAACTAGAAAGGGGTGGGGCTATGCTATAAAACACAAAAACTAGGACGTTAAATACGCTGCCCTGGGTGCCACTGCCAAACCATCATTATAAGAGTCCAATCAAGAAAAAATGAATTGTAGAAGAAAAAATATTTCAATGCATTGGCTACATGGCAGCTTACTGAATATCTAGATGGAAACAAAGGTTTTGAGGCATGAAAAAAATAAACTACTTTTTAAATAGATTACTGGAATGCCAGTCAAAATCAAGTATAAAAAAACAAGCAGCACTCAACCAAAACCACTTTTCCTTGCACTGCAGTTCTAATTATAATTTATATTCAGCTTTATAAAAGTACCAAGTAACATGCTGAAAGTAGCAATCTCTGTGATACCCCCACTTGTAAAAATGTTTCTTATCCAAAAAAGACCTGCTGCCTGACAACTACCTACTTGTTTCATGGGGAAAACGTGATCAAAGCAAAAAATGAACAGCAAACAAGAAACAAGCTCAAGATAAATTGCTTAAAGGATTAATGCACAGGTTATGGACCACACATTATAGATTGACATTCTGTTTAGTTTACGGGTAAAGCCTGCAAAGATGACTGCAATCTCCAACAAATGTAATGAGCTTCTGAAAATACTGTAATCCTGTCCTTTATTACAAATACTGTCGTATGCATTTCAATACAGAAGGCTTATATGCTATCTAGTTATATAAATATTCTCTGCATGGCAACAACAAAAAGGCTTTCAGTGTTGGTAATTCTTTAACAGTATGCTTATTAAAGCTTACTTGCATCTTACAGTCTCAGACAAGCTTACCTGATGGTCATTAAAGCATTGCTACTTAACACAATACAACAGGCACTGCATCGACATGCATTTTCTGAATAAGAAGTCTAAATCAACAGTATAAAAATATGACAGAAAACCAGAGCATTCTGCAAAATCAAGGACAGATGAAAAGCCACTGTACTACTTGTGTCTACCTTGGATGGGGAGGGGCACTCTGCACACTTACACTGCATAACTGCTCCTTGCCTTGCTTGGACACATCAAGTCACTATGTGGGGGAGTGGGGTGCAACAAGTATGTCACAATTTGAAATGTCTCTGGCTGACTGTGATGGCCCTGACACATTTGTCATACTCTCAACCTCAGAGCAAGAAATTTGGATAAAGCCATAAATAAAAGTAGGACAAAGGCCCAAAAATAAGGACACATTTTAAATATTGCTCTTACAAGCTTGGAAAGTTAATAAAGTAGTATTCTTGCATTGGTATGAAATCAGAAACTCAAACATCTGTCATTATTTTCTAACTTCAGTCTTTAATGAAAATCTGGATATTTTACAAAAATCTGTACACGGACACACACAAGTCTGTCTAGTCCTTAACATCTTTCTTTCCATGTATATAAACAACTTGTCCTGTTAAAATGTTAACACATTTTTGCATTTTATTTGAGTACATTGCGTAAAATTAATATAATATCCAAAACCATGTGCTAAATAATTATAAGTACTTCCTTTTTCTACATAGAACCTTTAGTGGACTCTAAAATACTTAACTTTAAATCTGCTTGTAATATATGCACCGGTACTTCCTTATAGTAACCATCTTCATGTCATACAAGTAAACAAATGGACAGGTTTATTATCATAATTTCCCTTCTGTTCTGTTATAATTCATTTTTCGAGTGTCCTGCCAAGTCTTCCACTCACAGGACTAGGGAAAGGAAGTAGAAGACATGGGGGTTGTAATATGCTGTCAAATCATTACAGAAAGCCATATTGAAGGAAAGGAGAAGTCTACAATGGTACAGAGAATGTACTCTCCTAAAACAGCCACCAATTTAATGTAAAAAAATAAATGAAATGAAAAGCATCAGTAAGTGATTGATTACTTTTTCTATACGCAGAACTTCAGATGAAATGGGATTATTAGATGTGTGGGATGAAGTAATAACCGTGAAAAAGCATGAGTTTTTATATAGAGCACGTACTGAAAAAGGAATAACCATTTACAACAGACTGTGAGGTGACGTATAAAATCAGTCTGTTGTAAATGGTTATTCCTTTTTCAGTACGTGCTCTATATAATGCATGCTTTTTCACTCTTAGCTTGAAAACCTTCAGAATGATGGTGCAGTGAGCTTCAGATAGAAGTGTTGCAAGTCTGAAACAGGGTTTACTATGAGCTCGAGTCATCTGAGCTTTCTTGGCAACAATTTCGCCTAAGTAGGCAGACCAAATACAGCATATCCAGTTAGTTATAAAAAGCAATTTTATATGAATCAACCCCGCCATAGCTCTCAACCAGTCAGGGACAAATTTCAGCAGAATCGGGGACAAATCCAGAAGAAATCAGGGACAACCAGGGACACTTTTATTATTATTAACTTAAGTGAACAAATCCAGGAATTAAATGACTACAGTTTCTAGTTGTAGCTAATTACTCCAGTTCAAGTCATTGTGCTAACACCTACAGCTCAGCATTTCTAAATTGTTCTAATCAGCCACTAATTGTAGTTATTGCTCCTTCATTGCCACTTCTAAATATTCAGCTAATTATTAATCCAAACCACAGCCATGAAGTTTTAATGCCCACTACAACAATGTGGTGGTGCTGCGGTAGCGTTGTCGCCTCATAACAAGACGTTGTCCCATTTGATTCTCAGCTAGAGCGTCTTCTGTGTGGAGGCATACATGAATGGGGAGTGCCTTCATTGAAGGTTGTGCGTCAGGGCTGGTAACCCGGTACGTAAAAATCCACTACCAATCATTAGCAGACCGGAGTTCCACTGTGGCGACCCCTAACCGGGAAAAGCCAAAAGACACAAACAAAACAACAATGCAGTGCAGACTATGTGCATTTTTTTTGCTGCTGCTAAGTTAAATTATGAACTATCATGTACCAGACAGACATATAATGTCTATTTCTACTGCTTGTTGAACTTGTCTTCCTCTCTTGCACATTATAAAACTGTTACAGGCTTACAGCAAATGGCATTGGAATAGTTTTAGTATATACAACACATCATCAGTCACACACACGCACACACACACACACCTTCTGTCAGGTTGCACAATCCCCTGCTCTATTAGAAGTCATCATTCTGGAATACCAGCTTTAGCCATTAAGATGATTTGTTTAAATCCAACTGCCTGCTAACTGCAACTAAAATAGCCTAAAGTTGTGGAATATATTCCATTATAATAAACATTATACTCTGAAAACAAAATTTGCAGCCACAATGAACAGTAAAGTTGTATTAATGTCTTTGGGTTAGGCTAGGGCTATTGCTACCTTGTCCTGACTGTGGGACAGTCCTCTCAATTCTTGCATTAACAAAGTACTGATGTATTTGAGAGAAAAACGCGATCTGTCTTGACAGCTCAGTAGTTCATTTTCAACTTTCTGCTGTCATAGCCTTGTCACCTGAAAAGGCATTAAATCCTAATGGGGTAGCCATTAAATATAATTAATTCATTAATGTATTTTCCTTGGCGTAAGATGACTAGTCATGGAAGGAAGTCACTGCACAGTTGTAAACCAAATCCTTGTAAATGTACATATGGCAGACATGTATAGAAGTGCATTCAGAGGCAAATTAACTCATTAAACATAAGTGTTTTCCAGTTATCTTTCATGGTAGGAACATGGGAGAAAAATAAACATAAATCTGTACCAGTTAACTATCTACAGGCTACTTCCCTCATAACCTTAGTGTTAGCAGTGCACATATCTGTAAATTTAAAATAGCACATTGTCCTTCTACTTAAAAAAAAAAAATGCATCTACATTCTGGAAAGGAAAGCTCAGCTTACTCACTGTCACTGTCTGGAATTCAATAAAATAACCTCAGGAGGATGACCTATTTCTGTAATGCTGCTAATGCAATGACAGCAATTTAATTCCAAATGAAATCAAATTTCCAAACAAAAATACTGCTCATTCACTTAACTGGCTACTACTCTGTTTCTCACTCTTCCCAGCACATAAAGCCCAGGAAGAGAGCGAGAACCAATCAGCAGCCAGTCAGCCCACCATGTCATGTACACGCCTGCAGACGTGGCAGTTCAAGCCCCTTCTAATTTTATGCAGTTACAAAACCGCATAGACTTCTGGGCATCACACTGAAGCCTTTGCTCCATAACCCAGACTGCTTTTACAGCAGTCTGGATTAATTTACAGAAAATTATATTTTTTTAACGAAACCCCGGAACTCAGTGAGCATGCGCAATTTGAGTTCTGGGACTTCAGCGTCAGTCAGCCAGTCGGACTCGCAGCTAGCCAGCTTAGAAAAAATAAATTATATGTATTATATTTATATACATGTTTTTTTTTTCCTTTTCTTGCTGGGAGGGCTGCAGTCCGATGGGACGAGCCGCCCCTGGTGGGAGGGGAGCGAAGTGAGCCTGAGCGCAGCGAGCTCATACAAGCAGCTTTTTCTGACAAAGATGCATGTACAAAGGCATTCATTTTGCTTAATGTAGCTGGGTCAGAGGCCATTGAAAGAGAGCGTTCATTTGTGTGCGCACCAGCAGTATATGCAGGAGAGGGAGAAAACCATTATGTTGTACTTGCTGAATCAAGAAAGGACCCGGAGTGTTTGAAGTATAAATTTAGAGAAATGTGAAACCCCCAGACAAATGTTACATTAGAGATTATTATTATTTTATAAAAGAGACCGAAGGCCTGGTGAAACTTTTGCAGCTTATATCACTGACTTGAGAAATAAGGCTAAAATGTGCAGATTTGGTGATTTGAAAGATGAGTTAATAAAGGACAAGCTTGTGTGTGGTAATGCTTCAGTGAGAAAGATTTTAGTTCGTACCAGTGATTTAACGTTGAGCAAAGCCATAGAGTTTTGTCAAATCCGTGAGCTCACAGAAAGGCACACAAGTATGCTTGCAAGTGATAAGAGCTTAGTTTCAGCAGCCTCTAGAGCAAGCATAGACAGCATGCAGCACATGGCAAGCAGAAGCAGGCCTAAGCACAAGGCAGCTGCAACCCCTGAGGAATTCCCATGGAGGTCTCGTAACTTTCTATCAAGTTCTAAGACTAGCTCAGCAAAACAGACATGCTCAGTGCAGTATAAGGGTAAGTCAGCAAAACCCAAGTAAAGTTGTATTGTTAACTGTCGTAATTGTGGTGCTAATCATGAGTCTAAAAGAGAGGTGCTTTGCATTTAGTCAGCAATTCCATAAGTGTAAAAAATGGAATCACTTTCAAAAGTTTTGTAAGTCAAGCAAGCCTGATTTGGTTATCAAGAAAGGTCACTCAAAAAAGCAAGTTGATCATGTGGAAAGCTGCAACCCTACTTTTTATGTAGATGGTGTATCAGTGGTTGGTGAAAAGATTAATGCAGTTGATTTGTTGGCAAAAATCTAAGTATTTTGTACTGTCTTGATCAATGCTAAATTCACAGAGCTCAAAATAGGCACTGTTTCAATGTGTAATATTATGTCAGCAGAAACATTTACTAGAGTGAGAGCTGGTGAGCAACTTAATTTGTCCAATTGCATGAAGCTTGTTGCTTATGGAGGTGAAAAGATTCAAACTGAAGGCTCAGTAGTGATTTCATGCTATTTGGCTGTGAACAGTTGCAACTTGCAATTTTATGTAGTCAGAAGACATGTGCAGCCATTATTAGGTCTTGGAGACAGTTTTAGAATTAAACTGCTTTCTTTTACCAAAGAAATCCATCATGTAAGCACATGTCCCAGTTCCAGCTTCAGTGATGCTATTTTCTCAGAGTATGCTGATGTTTTTGACGACAAACTAGGCAAACTTCCAGTTGTGTACTCCATGAAATTAGACCCAGACGTCATTCTAGTGGTCAGACCAGTGAGGAGAGTTCCAATAGCTATGCAGGACAAAGTCAAGGTCCAGTTACACAAAATCCTGCAGCATGGTGTGATTTGTCCAGTCACAGAACTAACTGAGTGGGTGCCTTCCATGGTAGCTGCTCGCAAGAAACGTTTAGATGAAAGCAGAATATGCATCGACCCAAGAGACTTGAACAAAGCATTAAAAAGACAACATCCTATGCATACAGTCAAGGTGGTTGCCACCCTTATGCCAAATGACACTGTTTTTTTTCTGTCTTAGATACAAAGAGTTAATATTGGCAAGTAATGCCTGATCACAAACCTTCACTACTGGGCATATTCAGGACACCATTTGCTACAGATTCCTTAGGATGTCTTTTGGAATAAATTCTACTAGTGAAGTATTTCAGCATGCAATGGAGCAATTTTTTTCTAGCTATCTATGTGCTATGATAGTTGGTGATTTAGTGGTTGGAGGTAATGGTGAAACAGAGCATGACAGAAACCTCAAGAAAGTTTTGGACATAGTGTGTGAAGTGAACATATGAGGCTCAATCCTCTGAAAAGCAACTTCAGACTACCAGAAGTTACTTATGAAGGTCATTTATTTACCAGTACGGGCTTAGAACCAGACCCTTCCAAACAAGCAGCAATTCTTGAGATGCTAGCTCCAGACAATGTCCAAGCCCTACAGCGTTTCCTTGGTATTGTTAATTACTTGGCCAAATTCATCCCTGACTTTAGTGAGTTATCAGTGTTTTTAAGATAGCTGACACATGCACATGTTGCCTGGTCATGGTTGGAACAGCACCAGACAGCATTTGATAACCTCAAACAGCAGATTGTCAACCTATCTACATTGATATACTATGATGTCCACAAACCAGTACTTTCCTATAATGCTTCAAAGTTTGGTCTTGGTGCAGTTATTCTTCAAGAGGGCAGACCTGTTGCCTGTGCATCTAGAACTCTTACACAAACTGAGATGCAGTATGCTGAACTTGAGAAGGAACTTTTGGTAATTGTGCTAGCATGTTCGAAGTTCCATGATTATATTTTTTATTAAGCTATCCAGGTCAAAACTGATCATCTAGTCACTAATTTAAAGAAGCTGATGCATACCGCTCCACAAGATTATAAAGAATGATACTCAGATTACAAAAGTATAATTTCAAAATGGTCTATACAAAAGGCAAATGTCTTTATCTGGCAGATACCTAATACAGATCACCTAGAAATACCATGGAACAGCTTGATGCAAAGAATTTTGACTTTGGTGTCATGGCAGTACGTAATTTTTCTACAACGAGACTTGATGAGCTAAGAGATCATACAAAGACTTATCCAGTTTTGCAGAAGCTCAACCACTTCATCAGTGTTGGATGGCCGTCAAAGCAATTTTGTATACTGCCAGAAGTAAACTTTATTTTCCATACAAAGATGAGATGCTGATAGAAGATGGTGTCATTTTCAAAGATCCAAAAGTTATTGTTCCTACTTCCTTACAAGATGGATATACATTCAGATTTTGCATTGTGGCTACCCAAGTTCTGACCCTACCAAAAGAAGGGTGAGAGGACTAGTATTTTGGCCTTCTCTTTCAAAGGACATTGATAAAGTGCTTTCTTCTGAAGTATGCAATACTACTAAACCACATTTGCAAAAGAGCCACTTCAACTAAGCCAAATTCCTGAATTACCTTGGTCAACAGTAGCCACTGACATATTTGAGTGGAACAATCAGCATTACTTATTGTTGGTAGACTTATTTGCACTGGTTTGAAATCGATTTGCTACCTAACCTAACATCCAGTGTGGTTATTACTAAGATGAGACATTTCTCAGTCCATGGTAGTCCGCATAAAGTTTTCTGACAGTGGTACTCAGTTTACCAGTCAGTTGTTTCAGAGATTTGCTAAAGAGTGGGACTTTATCCATGTTAGTAGTAGTCCTGAATATCCTCAGTCAAGAGGCCTTGCTGAATGTGCAGTACAGACTGCAAAGCAATTACTAGAGAGGTCTGAGTGACAACACTGATATCTTCTTGAATTTACTTAATCTCAGAAATGTACCCCATGATAACCTACTTGGCTTGCCTGCTCAGTGACTTCTATCTAGGCAAACAATTACAACCTTGCCTGTCTGTTCTAGTTTGTTGGTGCCTAATGCTAAAAACAACAGAGCAGTCAAAGTCCAACTCTTTTTAAGAAGTGTTGTTCTCAGAAGTCCAGCTATGATAAAACAAGCATATTTCTTTATCTGTTGAAAGGAGGAGAGTGAGAGAGGATGCAAATGAAAAAAGGCTTAGAATTTGTCGAGTGAGAGACATATGTGCCAAGCCGAGATCCTGTTAAGTGGAATCTGAGGGTATAGAATACAAGAGAAACCACCGGAATCTTCTTTCTTTGTCTGAAATGATATCACAGCATCTTACCTGTGATACAGACTCTATATCTGAGCAGTCCTGACAATGTTCATACCAAAGAATGTCTCCGTATCCATTCTCATTCCTGATGATGTCCCTAAAGTTGAACATTCCTTTGACAGT
Organism: Protopterus annectens; assembly: GCF_019279795.1. Classification (NCBI taxonomy): domain Eukaryota; kingdom Metazoa; phylum Chordata; order Ceratodontiformes; family Protopteridae; genus Protopterus; species Protopterus annectens. The sequence continues at coordinate 558,906,949 of NC_056743.1, read as the reverse complement.
CCCTGTTGCTAGATCCAATTCTGACTTTTATGTTGCACAATCAGGTCATATTTCTAGACCTAGTGTAAAATACACAGCAACCTGGACATGATTGTTTTATGTGTTTAATTTTGTATGATTGCATGTCAAAAAAAAGTTCTGTATAATTGCATGTTAAAAGATCATTTCTGTATAATTGCATGCCATTGAATACTGTCATTTGGTATGTGATCTATTCCTCAGAGGGAGGATGTTGAACAGAGCATGTGTGTGTGTACCTTTAAGAAGCATTTCCAGGTATAGGCACATGCATATAAATAGCACGTGTAAGCAGCAGTGCCAATTTGACAGAACAGGTCAGAGTGTTAACATGGGTGACTGTGATAGTCAGTCCGTTCATAAGTTTATTTAAGTTTAAGTAACTAAGCCTCATTCTTGATGTTTGTTTGTAATAAAGCTGCTTGAACTAAACCTATAACTGTTTTATTGTGACTGGACGAGTGACAAACCTGCTTCAAAATAAACTATTTTAAAATAGCTGTCTCATGCCATTACTCTTTGTTGTTCCCACCACAACAGAACTATACCCGGCAGGATCAAGGCATACTCTACCAGTGCGTTACCTTCTTCAGTGCCTTTTTAGAAAGGGTTGGGTGCAGGAAGTATTCTAGAAGCAGCAACTTTGCCCTCTGAACACTTTCACAAAACATTGTAATCTAGTCTCCTTTACCAAGTGTATGACATGCTTTGCTAACACCATTCTCCAGGGGTTCCTGGACCCTTAACCTTCCACCTCCCAGTCAGATTAATCTATGGTCATCTTCCCATATAATGCTGTAGTAGTAGTAGTAATCACAATGAAAAAACATACTGTAGTTATAGAACTAAAACTACCACCAAAACTAGATGCTTGAATGATCTCTGTGGCAAAGACTTTTTATGATACTTGTTTTGTCTTATCAGGGCTTTACCTTCCCTGTCTCTCTCTTTGCATGAAAGGTTTGAAGGACTTCACGCGTAAACCTGACTTTTGGTCAGCTTGTCTCAAGCTAACAGTTTGGGGTACAAGGATGGTGCCCTGCAGGCTTTGGAAGCTGACTGCCTGTTTAATCCTTGGTGGAAGTGTAATACTTTGCTGGCAAAAATGACCTGGAGTGAGTGCCCAGTCAAAATGCTAGGTATATGTAATGTGTGTATATGCTTGTCTGTAAATGCACAAATTCATTTCTCCATCAACCTGTGTGTAATGTGGCATTTGACTGTCTATGCATTTATGTGCATGAAAGATGGTCTCTCAGTATCTTTCTATGAATATGTGGGTGGGTATCTGTGTAGCTATGCCATGTATATACTTACAAACTCAGTCTTTTTAGGCCTTGTGTAAGTTTTAAAGTTGAATTAAACACCCTCTTCCCTGTCAGTTTATCCCGGCCATCCCTAAATAACTCCATGGTACCAACTGTCCTTATATTAATTGGAATTGCATTCCACAGTAAGCCTGCCTGACAATGAAAATATTCCCCTCTTTCTAATGCAGATACAAATGGAAACACCATTACAAATTGTGGTTCCAAGTATGTGAAGTCTGGTTCTTTAACCATAGATGCAGATATCTCTTCATTACTCAGATATTTATAAATTAATATGAAATCATCCCTAAGCAGCTTCTCAGTACTCGTTATTAAATGCTGACATAACTTTTGATGAAAAATGCTACTATTTTACATCAAAATTATATAAAAATGTATAGGATCATAGGTAGGTACTAGGCTATCGGCCCAAGGACCCAAGTAAGCCTAGCCAACAAGGTTCCCTGGCTTATGCCACCCAAGAAAGTTATTTTTCTGCCCCTATCGAGCAGAGCCACAGAAGTGATCCTGGGGTGTATTTCCTATTTCTCATCCACTCATCAAGATTTTTCTTGAAGAGTGCTAATGAGGAATGTTGCTTGACATAGATGAGTAGCTTGTTCCAGAGTATGAGAAGTCTCTGGGACAGGAATCTATCCCTCCAGCACGTCCTGTTTATTGTGGTGACAAGGTTTAGGTCCCTAGAGCGTGTAGCTCAGAGGGATTGGGATTTCTTAAGGTGTAGCATGTCCAACAGCTCTGGGTTTGACATAACTTTATATGTTAGGCAGACATCACCTCAGAGGCGATATGCTACAGAGTAAAGCTGGAGTTTTTTGAGGCGGTCAGTGTAGGGCATCTGTTTGAGGCCAGTAATCCCCTTTGTGAGGTACGTCTGTGGCCTTTCCAGCTGCTGCAGATATCTTGTGAAGTACAGTCCAAAAGGGGCGTTGTACTCTATAATGGGTCTAATGAGTGTCTACTTTAAAACATAGCCCATCATCTAAGAATAATCCCTGGAAGGGAGGATGTTACAGGGAAATAACAGACCTTCAAGGAATGCAACATATCCTTTCATAACTGCCATTTAACTTTATGATTCACTCTGCATTAATCTACCCAGTTCTGTCGCTATCCATTATTTGATTTGTTTTAAATCTCATTCACATGTCAAAACTATAATAAGGCTACTTATTTGCTTTTGTTTACTAGGAAAGTCCGAATGGGTACATTGCCTCTTTTCAACAGAGTCCCGGAGAGAAAAGCCAAAAAAAATAGATGTATGGTATAAAAAATTTAAGCAAGCTAAAGAAAGATGTAAAAGACAATATGAAATTCATTAAAATGGAATGAAACCGAAAATATGCAAAAAAAGTATTGACAGTGATGTTGGTGCACATTAGAGCATCACTTAACTCATTCCCTCTTTTGAGTGTGCACCTTTAACTCCCAGTTGGTATGGCTTGAGCCTTTAAAAATGAAGTTTTCACCTTACAGTTGTAAGACATACTCATTGATAGAGGTTAAATATTAATACAATTGTGTTTGCCATCATGTATGCTTCAAGGTAATAATCTGATATCTTGTATGTAGCATGGTTTTGGAATTATTAATGCAAATATGAACAAGCAATATTTGACGCGTAGAGGCACACTAGGAGGTAACTGCAGAAATGGCTGGAGGCGCACTCGGATGTACTGAGTTAAACAGGAAATCACCAGCACAGATGTAGAAATATCACTAGGCAGCAAAGACGATAAACATTTGCTAGCTAAAGTAATGTGATATGCATCTGTATGTGTGCTAAGAGAAAAATATAACATATATTTCACATGGAAGGTGTGCAATAAACTCACTCCAGTAAGACACGTGTTTAGTAAGTAAGAAAAGGAAATCTTGAGTAGTTGGATATTTTTATCTTGCAAATTCAGGACATTTGCACATTGTAGTTTGACTTTGATACCATTTGAGGTTGGTCTTGAAAGTGAGGAGGTGTTTTTTTTGTCTGATGGTGAAGGGAATGCTGGTCTGTAGTTTAACTATGCTTCCGTAGTACAAGAAGTCTCCATGTGAGTTGCTGAATTTTTGGGATTCTGTTAGGTGATTGGCCTTTGAGCGTTCCTTTTGGGTTTGTCTCATTTTGTTTTATTAGTAATGGTTGAGATGTTTGAGGGAATGTTATAGTATTTTAAGTGCCATTATGAACTATGTATATGATATCCAGTGTGATAGTTTTAGCCATTTCAGGTTTTGCAGAGGAAAGTTTGGGAGGTTGGATGCAAGTTTACTTATTTTATTATAGCAATGTCCAAGTTTGTTCATTAGTGTAGTTTGAGATTTGTGAAAACTGTAGTTCTATACATCAGGCTTGGAATTAAGAGGGATGTTCCAGATTCCTTCCTGCTGTGGTGAATGAGAAATGGCTTGGTCGTGTAATGTAACCCTAATTTGTGTTGGATTTTTGGACAACAGTGCTGATATGCTGGTCATATTTAAGTTTGACATCTGTGACAACCAGTAATGTGCAATGAGTGAGTTATTTTATTTTGGTGGTGGTAGATGACACTATATTTAGAGCTGATAGCAGGTGGAGATTACTAGAGGTGAATGTAATATTTGGGTGGGGAAGGGGGGATTCAAGAGTAGTAATGAATTGTTCTGGCCAGATCTCTGAGAAGGGATTTTGGGTGACTGGAGTAGAGTGTTCAGAGTTTTGAATGATCTTTGCATGTTTGGCTGCCTTCTGCATGTCATTTATGAATATATTAAGTAAAAGAAATTCTAGTATTTTCCCCTATGACACCCATGTTTGTACAGACAGGTGAATAGAGTAGCACACCTGCCATTTGACAGATTGTGTATGGCTGTTGAGGTAACTAGAAAACCAGTCAATGGTGGTGCTTAGTAGTTGTGAGAACTTGAGGAGAAGGGGAGATGCAGTACTAAATGCCTTTTGTTAGGTCCAGAAATAGGGTGAAGACAAGATTACTCATATTTCTGTTTTGGTTGACTGTCTAGCAGGGCAATTTCAGTACTGTGATAGGGCCAGACGCCATACTGTGATGGGAAAAATAGTCATCTAATGAAGTTTAGAGTTTGATGGCTACATATATCTAGTACTTGAGAGTGACAGTGTAATAGGTCAGTGATAGGTCAGTAGTTTGAAAATTTGCAGGAGCTGCTTCATGTATGTATTGGTATAATCCAAGAAGTCTTCCATATTTTTGGAACATAAGATTATTGTAAGGATCTATTGCTTAATACAAAGACTTGGGTAACTTAATTCATCTGCTTTTAATTTAAGATAATCTTCAGGGACATTGCCTGCTGTTAATTTACTGAGTTTTAGGTTATACAAATGTTTCTTTATTGGGACTTGTTCAGACGAGATGATTGTCTGATTAGTACTTCATTGTGAGGTGGTAGGGGGTATGTTTACATTCTGTAGGGATAGATGTGAGAGGCAGTAGATATTTAGTGCTCACTGACCCTACAGCTATGATGGCATTAGTTTCACAGGGGAGAGGATTAGGAGTAGGCCTGGTACTTGGCTTTGAGATTGTTTATTCAGAGTAAACCAGAACAGTTTGGGTTTATTGGAGTATATTCTGTGTTGCGTAAGACTTCCTTTTCGTTTAAAATTGCCTCCTCTTGTAAAGATCTCTCAAGTTTTGGTAATCATTTGTTATCTTTAGACCATGTATTCTAAGTGCTATTCCTAGTTTTTTTCAGTTTTTTGTCTGCCTGTGAATATATATGTCTCTGACCCGCTTATATTGTAGTGGTGCCTGCAGATAAAAATCTTTTAAAAAAAAAGTACTGAGGTCTGAAACATGTTTTAATGGGAGTAATTTTTGCATGGTTCAGTTGCAGTGTTTAAGGGCCTTTATGAAAATGCCTTTGTTAAAGGGGAAATTGGCTAGGCTTAAAATGGCCCACAGGGATAGCTAGCCTCGTACTTCACTATGAACCTTTGGAAGGCCTATATGCCTTTGCTTGTATCGTGATACACAACTGCAGAACAGCTACAATGTGAGGCTGACATATTAGCATAGACATTTTTTTTTGCTTTCCTACACTCTTCAAAATATGAGAACTTTTCTTAGAGAAATTAGGTCCTGATCCTTAGGGATATTTTTAGAAGTCTTTGATTACATAGGTTAAATGGTGGTTGCTATGGGTACAGGGGAATATTCCAGGCTGTTTAGTTTTATTCAGGGTTAGTGGATAGTATGTAGTCCATAGTGCTAGCTTTACTGGAGGTTATTTCCTATGTTTGGTATTTAATTACTCTGGCTAGATTGAATAGGTTTACATGCAAGTGTGTAAGTATAAGGTTTACCAATGAGGGCAGGTTGGAATCCACTCTATATAGGAAACCAACTTGGAAGAACTCCATGCTATGTTTCGATAGTATGCACCCGCGCCATACATTTCAAGCTATAATTAAGAGTCAATATACTAGGATTAAGAGACTGTGCAGTAATAAAGAAGAATTATATAAAGAAGCACTGTTCCTAGAGAAATTATTTATAGACAGAGGGTATAACTCTAAAATGGTTAATAATATAAAGCTTAATGTTCTAGGTGACATCATACCCACTCAAAAGGAAAATAGAGCTGAGAAAAATAAAAGTAATAATACAAGATTTTATAGGAGAGAAGAAGTCAGAAATAACCAAATGGGCTATATAGTCACTTATACTAGTGACATTAGTAAGATACAGCGAGTTATTAATACTAACTGGCATATCTTAACATTAGATTCTGTTACCAAGAAGTTTATAGGCAAGAGCCCTTCCTTTATATATAAAAACAGCAAGAATCTAAAAAGAATCTTATGTGGAGATGTGAACATCACAAGGGATGAAGAAAATATTCTGACCCATAGTACTAAAACAAAGGTTTTTGGTACTTATCCATGCTATAGCTGCAACAGGTGTAGATATATAACCAAGACACAGTGTTTTATACATCCTAGTATTAATTATGTCTTTAATCCACGGTTTCGAGCAAATTGCAATACCAGGAACTTGATATATTTGGCCACTTGCGATAAATGCGAGGCCTTCTACGTGGGACTAACAAAAAGAAGGCTGCAGGAGCGTATTTATAATCATCTTTATGATATACGCAAAGCCGTAGATAACAATGCGCTGGCCAAACATGTTATGGAGTTTTCTACACACTCCTTTTCTTTTAGGGTTCTACAAATAGTGAACCAGCATAAAAGAGGTGGGGACAAAGAGAACCAGTTGGCTTTAATGGAGCTCGAATGGATTTTTCGCTTGGGTGCACATATTGAGCCGGGACTCAATACCCAGGTGTCCATTAAGCCACTATTAATATCTAGGAAATGAATATTAGGTCCTTACACCTTTGACAGAATTAAAATAAATATTCTTTAAATATTTTATTTTTCAGTCTTATCACATACATATACATACTTAGTCATTGTTTATACATTGGATTTACATAAAAATGCATAATGATAGTTGAAATTAAAATTAAATATATATCTTTCATGCATTTTCTATTTTTTTGATTCTGCATGATGCATATATAACAATTGTTATATTATATGTGCTGCTATGAAAGTATAATATTATCATAGATAACTATATATATATAGGTTTTAAGTTCATATAGTATATTTTATATTTTATATAATGACTCTGTTTCCACATATGGTTAATATTGATGGAACTGAATAAACTTATAGTTATTAATGTTAAGTCTATAGGTACATTTGATATGCTTTAGTTAGCAGAACTACATAAGCATTTTTATTAAGTATGTTACATTACAAACTTGTAAATATATGAATGTTATAAATTATATATATATAAACTAAGGTGATATCGGTATGCATATATATCTTTTATTTATTTATAGATTTATTACATATATATTTTTTAATTGTGTATTTAATAGCATAAATGTGCTTCTTGTAACACAACTGTATACAACAGTATGAATTGTGGTTTTATAAGTGCACTCAAATGGTTAAAATTCTCATTGCCTAGTTTTAAAGGTTTAGTGTGATTAAATGTTAATTAATTGAATAATGAGCAGACTTTCCCGCCTTGAGCGGTAGTATATATAATCTGTACACAAGTTAAAATAATTCATCTGAAGAAGCGTGGATGGACCACGCGAAAGCGCTCATTTTTATTTCCAATAAACTGTTTGCTTCACCTTAAGGATCGTTTGTGGAATTTGTTCCTGCAACAGCAGCTTCTTGAATACTGGTTGTTCCATATGTGTCTTGGTACTATACTTTCTCCATACAGAAGTGTGTAAGTACTTGTGTCTTGATCAGGGCATTCTATGTGGTCGTCACCGTGTATGGTTTCTTGCTTTAGATTGTTTATCAACGTGAGTGTATTTCACTGGTTTTATTTCTGTTTGGAGGCATGTATGCACATATTGCTAGTATTGCCTTATATAGATTTAATTTAAGATGGGTTATTAGTCCCGAGTCAAATTCTCCCTCCAGCATGTTTAGCAGTTTGGTCAATTCTTATGTTATATCCTCGTCAAGAATATTTCTTCATCTTTGCAAGATTGTAACCATGTTTCAGTTAATACTAGTATATGGGGATGTTGGGTTTGAAGCCAGGCATGAAGTTCACTTGTTTTATTTGGGGGTAGTGCGTTTAAATGCCAGACATGAATTTCTCTAGTTTTATGCGGGGGGTGATTAGTTTGAATCTTGGGCATGAAGTTCACTAGTTTTATAGTAGGGGTGGTGGGTTTGAATCCTGGGCATATGAATTTCATTAGTTTTAAGGTGGGGTAGTGCATCTGAATACCAGATATGAGGTTCACTAGTTTTATGTGGGGGTGGTGGGTTTGAATCTCATGCATGGAGTTTACTAGTTTTATTGCAGATGCAACATGCATTTTTTAAGTACATCTTTAGGCCTTCTGAGCTGCTTTGGTAAGGTTTTGTTTATGTATTTGAGAGGCAGTGGATTCAGGTGTTCTATTATTTGGATGTGTGTTGTGGGCTAAATTTGGATTTCTGTGAGTTTTGTCTGCTATTAGTAGAGGAAGGTCCTTGGTTTGTGTGTGAATCACCACAGTCAGTATTTGGTGCATTTGTATCTCTCAACCTCTAAGTGCAAGAAATCTGGACAAAGACCCAAAAATAGGGACAGATTGTAAATATTGCCCTTATAAACTTAGTTGCTAGAGTAACACAGTTTCTGTTAACATACATTTTCTAAAGGATCTGAAGTCTGAAACTCGTGTATATCATTTAGTGACTTCAGTCCTCAGATCTTCCCAGTGATTTGCCAAAGAACCACAGATTTTATTAGGAATGGATCTAAAATATGAGACAGAAATCTGGACATTCTACGAAAATCTGAATATTTTAGAGGTATGGGCGCACAAAATAGGTATTTAGTTGAATCTGACAGCTTTCTGATTCTAGCTTAGATTTAATTCTAGTGCTCAGTTTGTTTCAGCAGAATGCATATTTTAAAAGTAAATGGGGGAGGAGTACATGAAAGAGCAGGTCTGGTAGGTATACCTTGTAGTTGTGGGCTTAATAACAGTACCGTTTGCATGGAGCTGAAGGTTTTGTGTTTATTGATAGTAGCATTAAATTGTATTAAATTAAAGGCTTAACGAATTTGCTACTAAAACCTAATTTTTGTCTTTTATACAATTTCTCTGCCTCAGACTTTAACATTTTTTGTGGCTTTTTGGCTGGTAGTTTTAAGTGTTGGTTTCTGTGCCATCTTGCTATAGGAGTACTAGTTCAGATTTTTTCTTTAGTTGTGTCCTTGATCTTTTGTCATCTACTTTGTGGAAAATAGCTTTGGAAAGAGATTTTATAAAATACTGTATATAGTTTTCCATTCCTTACTTAGTGTTGTAAGAAACACTTGAACATTTTGTGTATATATGTAGGGGGACTTAGTAAGTGTTGACTCAGCATCTTACATTTTCAACTCAAATACCTACATATCAGCTCCACATATTACAGTGGCATTAATTTGAATGTTAAATATATTGCACATTTATAATGATGATGTACACTGGAAGCTTTACTCACCTTTGTTATTCTTTATCTTACATTTTCTTCTCATCTTATTTTTTTACAATTACATTTACTCTTGATTTCCTTTTCTGCGCAGTTCTATATTGTTTCATTTCACGTATCTAGAACTTGTGTGTGTACTATTTAACTTTAGCTTTCTTGAAGTCAGTTATTTTAGGTTATTTCTGGATTATTTTGTTCATAACTGAACACCATTTCCTCGGTCATTATGGTTTATTTCATATAGTTTATCTTAAAAATGTATATGTAGCTGGCTGGCTCATGTATGTTTTCAAAGATATAAGAAAACTAAGAGCTGTCAAGAGGTTATCCAGATTTGTTCTAAACCCCAATATATGCTCTAAAGCCACATACTGTTTTCTTTCTTTGAGCAGCACATAACGTAGCTGATTGTGTATTAGAGTTGCAAGGCTGAAGTTGGTTCATATGTGAAAGACTTAACTGCTATTCTACACATCACATTTTGAGTATTTGCAGTGTGATTGGCTTATGCCCTTGAAAGTTAGTAATGGTTGATGCCCTTCCATATCACTGTTTCAGTATTCATTACATTAGGTATTCCCTGCCAAGGGTAGCCTGACATCCAGCCAGTATACCAAAGCCTAAGGTTGTAATAGGGATGTTGTACACCACATGTATGCTCCCTGCTCACGGCATAGGGCATAAAGGTGATAAATGGATGTACCTTCCTCTGAACTACTCTGCCGCCAGTCCAAATGCCATCTTAGAGTGTTGGTCTGAACGCTCCTTCGTTTTCTGGTTACCAAGCTGTTTCAGATAAGTGCCCTATTGGGGTTTTTCTTTTTATCTTGCCTTTTACTTTTTCCTTGTAAGGTTGCATGTCATCTAGAAAGGGAAAATACAAGTGTGGGAGACAGATTCCCTATAAGGACCGTCATGAATAGTGTTTGCTTTGTTTAGGTGATTCTCATGACCATACAGTGTACCCTGTTTGTCAGGTGTTTGTCCTTAAAACTCTTCATAGTCATCTCTCCTCCTTATCCATTTATCTGGAAAACCAGTGTCTTAAGTTGTTGGCACAGGGTATAATGGTGGAATCATCCAGGCCCAAGGGTCAGCCATCTGCTAAGAAGGCCAAAAAAGTTAGGTTGGATTCTTCTGCTGTACTGCCTCCACTGACATCTCTCAAGGCTGGTGAAAGCCCAGAGGATCACCTGGTTTGTGTCTCAAATTCCTCTGCTGCAATCGCTTCAGAGGCCAGCATGGATCTGCTTCTTGCATGCTGTTGGATGCCCTGCAGACGTCTGTTTTAGATATTCATGGGAGCCAAAACAGATATTTGATGGACTGAGGGGTGTTCCACAGATTCTTGTCAGGGAAGAGATTCCCACTATATTGATTTATTGACAGGGGGTCTGACCCTCCCAAGATGTTTAGGGCAGATGCCCCCTTTAAGGAAAAAGAAGACTAAACATATTTCCCCTGATCCTAAAGATCCTCAGCATGAATGGCAACATTTTACACAGGAGTTAATGCTTTTATGGCTTTGAAGCCCCCTAAGGGAGTCTCTGTTCTTGCCCCCCCCCCCGGTCCTCTACTCCTGTTAAGAGTCCCAGGGAGCAGGACTTTTCCTATGAATATTTGGGCTCTGAAGAAGGGTTTTTGGCATATTCCTCCCAGGTTTCATCTCCATTGAATTATGTTTCTGAGGAGGACTCTTAGTCCAGATTCTCCTTTTGAGGCCTTTGGAGATGCTCTCTCTCGTATGATGATATTTTTTTAAGTGTGACTGGACTCAGGTTTCTGATATTCAGAAAATGTATTATGATAGTCTCTTAAGCTCTGTGCTGTTTCTCCTGTTCTTGCAGCTTCATTGGACACCTTTTCATTGGTTTCTCAGGCTCATTCCCAGCCCCCTACTCCTAAAAAACCTGATAGGTTTTATAAGGTGTCTGATGATTGTAAATTTGTGTTCCTCTCCTGACCCCTCTGTTGGTTTCTTCTGATAAGCCTTCCAAGCTTTTGCTTTCTTTTAAGGAGGAGGGATAGCTATAATTTATAAGAACACACTAAAGCTAGAATAGACCCCAAAACTAAATAATACTGAGATGCTATTTACAAGACTAGAATTAAACCCCAGCAAATTTATAATAGCAATTTACAACCTTCCTGACAATGACCTTACCATTACTGAAGACTTCCTCCATCGGTCATCCATATCCTTCTGTCAGGGAACCATTCTCATGGGAGACTTCAACTTGGACTGGCTAACTTGCACCTCATATAATCCCACAAATTTCATAAACTTGTACAGATTCTACCAGCCAATAAATTCCCCAACTTGAGTAGACAAAAAAAAAAAGACAAGTAATATTGAATTGGACATTGACTAGTGAGTGATGGTTTATTGATTAATTAGGATGTCTACCAGATACCATAAGTAACCACCTACCTCCTCAGACAAAACGTAAACTTCCCCAGAAGTCATGCCTCTCAAATTCGTAAAGCAAGGAATCTGGACAAAGCCATAAATAATGGGGGACAGACCCAAAATAGGGACACTTTTTAAATGTTGCTTCTTACAAACCTGGAAAGTAGATAGAATAACATATTTTACATTAGCATGAATTTTCTGTAGGGTATGAAATATGAAAGTAAAATGTCTGTCATTATTTTCTGATTTCAACCCTCTATCTTCCAATGATTTGCCAGAAAAAAATTTTATGAGAAACAGACCAAAACTACAAGGCAAAAATCTGGGCTTTCTGCGAAAATCTGTAAAGCTGAGAGGTATGCCAGAAGTACTATATACAGACAAATTTGCAACAAAAAAAAAAAACTTCTCTCCTCAAACTTTTATATTAACCTTGCAACACAGTGGCTGGTACCCCCTGTCAACACTCATTAGAAGCAGCAGTATCATACTTCAGTGATATTTTTCTGGAAATATTAAATAGCCAAGCTCCTCATGCCCCCTGGCTCTTTAAAGAAACCTCCTCAGAACTAGAGACAAAGTCTGGGCACAATATCAGTCAAACATAAATCCAACCACACTAAACTATTACAACTAAGAAACTAATCTAAAAAATGGATAAAAAAATGACAAATCATTTGGGTTTATATTATGTGATCGAACGTTTAGTTAATCGAATAAATGTCGAGCACTAAATAGCAAAGACACAAAACAGCACACGGGAACAATGTCGTTGTCCTACATTAAAAAAACAAAACAACCCCCCCACAAATTAAGTGGGGGGTCTTCACCCCACATGCCCCTGATGTGGGGGGCTATGGCCCCCACAACCCCCTAACTAAATATACCAACTCCGAGATCGCTCCACATTGCAGAAAGGGCAAAATCCACGTAACAGCCAAACAACTTGTTTCCCTGAGTGGAAACTGCTGTTTGCGGTTTTGGGTCTTTGATATTTAGTGATCACTTAGTTATTTGATTAAACGTTCAATCACATAATATAGACCCAATCATTCTTTATAGCTATCTAGCAAAAATACCAAAATAACCCCCCAAAAATTCTGGGCAACTATAAATTAACTCCTATACTCAGGCCAATCCACAAATTCAAAGGATAGTATAGCCACTCAATTCAACACCTACTTCACCAACTCCCTACTAAACCTAACAAAATAAATAACATCACACCACTAACAATCCCTTTTGAATCTAATGGAGAATCTAACAACGTTTCCTTAAAGCCCATTCAAACTGTTTTTCGGCTTTTCCCAGTTAGGGGTCGCCACAGCGGAACTCCGGTCCGCTAATGATTGGCAGTAGATTTTTACGTGCCGACTTGCCGGGCCTGACGCACAACCTTCAACGAAGGGACGCCCATTCACGCATGTCACCACACAGAAGACGCTCTAACTGAGAATCGAATGGGACAACGTCTTACTGGGAGGCGACGACGCAAAGCCCATTCAAACTAGTACTACATAAAAAAAAAAAAAGTTTCACTAATTTAAACCTACCAACCATTGTTGCTGACAAACTACCCATTGAATACCTTAAGTTAGCTGGTGGCTTCATAGCCTACCCAGTCTTCAAATTGATCAACCGATTCATAACTGAGTGCCAAGTTCCCAAAATCTGGAAACGCATCGTATGTAATATCCATCCATAATATCCCTCCATAAAGGAGGAACCTGTACAGACCTTTCTAACTTAAGACCAATCACAATTCTGTCACCCCTATCCAAAATTGTAGAAAAATGCATTCACTCAATTCATGAATCACATGTTTTCCAATAATCTTCTAATTAATGCACAGTATGGCTTCCGACCAAATCACAGCACCATTGCAGCTCTTCTAAGCTTTGCAAACATCATTAGCAAACTCAGAAATAAAGGCCAATTAGTCTTTTCAGTATTCCTGGAGATGTCAAAAGCCTTTGACATGTTCTCCCATCAGAAACTTTTACATGCACTCCAGTCCCTACAAATAGGCCATTCTGTCCTACAATGGTTTTACAACTACTTTTCAGACTGACATCAAGCTGTAAAATGGAAAAACAAATTCTTCCATACATTACCTGTTACCTTAGGCATACCACAGGGCTCAATACTAGGTCCACTCCTATTCAATATCTTCACTAACAAGCTCCACACAGCTACTGACCTAGCCACAATCATACAATACACTGATGACTCCAGACTCATCTATGCAGCCGTCTCACTAAACCCCAAGAAAAAAAAACAGCGCTCATTCTCGGCAGTAGAATCTTGGCTTACTACGTCCCAACTAATACTGAATCCTAATGAGACAAAGTTAATGATCTTTTCAAATAAGCCCACTGACCACCTCTCTCCCTTTCTAGTATACTCTTCTAACAACACAAAAATTGAACCATTGTCATTGCAAGCTACTTGGCATCACAATTGACAATAGCATGAAATTTGATAAATATCTGTCAACCACTATCAAGAAAGTCCACATAAAAGTGGGCTCGCTCTACAGATCAAAACCATATCTCGCAGACTTCACTAGATAGTCCATTGATAGGACCCATTTACTATCTCCCCTCCTCTATGCCTCTGCCATCTTTACTAACTTAAAGAAATCTGATTTAGCAATACCACAAGCTTGCTCTAACAAGATTGCTAGAGTTGCTAGCAACTCTCCATATAGAACACATAATTGTAATGCTTTACAACATCTAAATTGGCTGGAACTACCTAACTTCCTTACCCTCACCCACCTTACAGCAGCCCACAGAATAATATATAAATCTGAAAAGTGTCCATCTCTCCAAAACCTACTATAACCCCAATCCAGTATAAGGCAAATTAGATCTTCTGACCAGCTTCTGCTACAAGTGACAGGAGCTAACAATTTCTATGGTGATTCTCTCTTCTTCAATAATATCTCCAAGACATGGATTCGGACTCCATAACATATACTAACTACAACTATCCCTCAACAATTTAAATCACAGCTCAAGTCCCACCTATCTAAGAAATGGCTTTGCTGTTGCCTAAATCCTGGCTGACCACCATCTCCACCCTACTCTCCAGAATGCATTTCTGTCAACATACTCAAGCTGACTAGGTAAACCTTTCATCTCCTACTTATGCACTTAACCACTGGCACATACTCTTATCTATTCATATATAAACCCAAGCTATGTTTAGCTAAATGACAGTTTTTCTCAGTTGTAGTTGTTTCCTCTAAATATGACTTTTCTTGTTAAAAATTGTAACTATTATAGCTATGTATGTTTTTTTTGTAACTAATGTTATAGCTAAAATGTTTTTATCATCCTGTCCCAACATATGCTTGTAATAATTTAATGTGTTTATTCTCTAACCTGTGGGGCTCCTCCCCCCAGCATCAACTGAAAATTGGTCTCCAACCCAATCGGACTATCCTGGTTAACAAACATAAGATAAATAATAAACTGCTTCCCTCTGACATGGACATTAGACTGTGAATTATCAGAGCCATGTGACCAGGTAAGTTTTATCCCTTATATCTTGGGTTTTTCAAGTTATTTCAGACCTTCCTGATTCTGAGGGGAAGGCTTTGGCCCACTCTTCATTGGGGTCCTCTTCTCAAGTAGCCCACCATTACATTAAATGTAGTTATGATGCAGCTGATGCATCTTCTAGACCTGTAGCATTTAGTTGCATGTTAAAGCATTATTCTTGGCTTCGCCTTCAGCCTTTGCCAGATGATATTAAGGCCAGATTGATGGATGCTCCTCTTTACAATAAAAATCTCTCTGGTTCTGCAGCTGCTGAGCTTTTAAAGTCCCTTCAGGAGAAGGGTAAGGCTATGCAGGAATTAAAACACATTTTTGTTTCCTCTGTTTCTAAATTTCAGAGGAATTGTCCTACAAAAACTACCTTTGTAGACAGTATCACCCTCCTCCCAAAGGGTCAAAGGGTTCTAGAAGGGCTCCTCCTGCCAAGTCTACTCACACTTCTATTACCCAGAAGTCTCCTTTTCCAGACAAAACAGGTTCTGTCTATCTTCTTCCCTACATTCTAAGTTAAGTTCCCCTATCTCTGTTTTTCTCTGTTCCTTCACAAATTATTAAGGATCATTCAGGATTATTGGGTTCTATTTCTCATTTGCCAGGGTTATTACATGGTTTGGAACTCCTCTTTTTTTTTTGTGCTCCTCAACCTCTTCAGGAACCGCTGCCTTTTTTTCTGGATGATTTTTAGAGCCTTTTGTCTCAAAACAACATCCAAGCAGTTCTGTTCCTCAAAAGAGGAAAGGGTTTTATTCCAGAATGCTGCTGTTTCCAAGGAAAGATGGCACCTGGAGACCCAGTCTGGATTTTTCCCAGCTCAGCATCTTTTTAAAGGTTCCCTTCTTTTCAATGCTGTCCCTTTAAATCTTGTTTCCTCTTCTCAAACCTCAGGTTTTCCTAGTCTCTCTGGATCTCAAGGATGTCTCTCTCCATATTCCTAATCATCCCAGTTTTAAGAAATGTTTGTGCTTCTCTTTCTTTGTTGTATTTTCAGTTTTCTGCTTTGCTCTTTGGCCTCTCTACTTCCCCAAGGGTCTTCATCAAATGCTTTGCTCCTGTGATTGCTTTTTGCAGGTTGCGGTGAATGCAGATCTTTCCTTATTGGGACGACCTGTTTACTCAGGCTTCCTCTCCACAGACTTTTCTTCAGCACCTTTATTATGCTATTGGCTTCTTGCAGAGCCTAGAGTTTACAATGAATTTCCAAAAATCCTGCCTGACTTCTCAGGATCTTGTTTTTCTCCAATGCAGGATCCAGACCCTTCCTATGCTAGTATTCCTGCCTCTTCCCAAGGCTTTAACTCTGATTGCATTTTTTCGATTCCTTCTTCCTCTGGTCTCAATTACAGCCGTGGAGTTTCTATGGACTTTGGGGTTCATAGCTTCCACTATTCCTATGCTTCCTTCAGCCAGGCTTCATATGAGAAAGCTACAGTGGTTCCTAAAGTCATTCTGGCTTTGACATTCTCATCCTTTGGACTTGATGGTTCCTCTTCATCCTTGCTTCAAGCTAGAGCATCAGTGGGTGGGTTCATCAACTGTCTCCCAGCCCAAGGTTTCCTTTTCAGCCTCAGTCCCTTCTCAGGAACTCCCTTCAAAAGTGGTGTGGGGAGCTTCTTTCAGCCATCTAAAAGTTCTGGGCATTTGGTCCCTTCGTCCGAAAGATAACCATATCAGCAAAGAGATGAGAGCTCTTTTTCTGGCTCTTCAGGCATTCCATTCTCTCTTCCTTTCATGCCCCTCAAAGTCTTAATAGACAATACCACATATATTAACCTCATGTCATTCCTAACATCTTCCTGTATTATTCCCTAAATCACCATATATTAAGCTCATGTCATTTCTAACATCTTCCTGTATTATTCCCTAAATCATTTCATGTATAAAAAAATCTTAAACCAGCAATGTAAAGAAATGTAAAGAATTGTTAAAAGATGTACCTGTATTTTTATAATCAGTCATGCAAAATAACTATTATTTGTGTTCGTTGGAGCTTTTCTCCCCGGGCCTCTGCTGAAAATGGACATATATCCAGTTGGACCAATTCAGTCATCAAATGTAAAATAAAAATAAAATAAATAAAATAAATATGATACATTGTCCAAACTAGCTCTTCAGGTTTGGGATCTGGCTGTTGGGTAACTCTTCAGGCTGTTTATATTCTTCAGACTCTCTGAGCAGGTCCATAAAGGCAGACTCATGAATGGATGCTTCACTGAGATGTGTTTCTGGACATTGTCCACCAGTGGGATACTCCTCTGGTAGACTTTTTTTGCTTTCCTCCCAAGCGGACAACTTCCTCTGTTTTGCACCAGAGTCCCATGTTCTGTATCTTGGAAGGTGAATGGCCTCTCTTTCTCTTGGAAGGGGACATTTCTTTGACTTCTCTCCCCTCCCTCTAAAATATCTGGTCCTGTTCAAGATAGAACAAGACTCTCCTAAAATCTTGTTGGTTACTCCCTTTTGGCTCAGACAGCATTGGTTCCCTTATCTGCACTTAGCCAAGAACAATCACCACATTACCTCACAGGGTGGACCTACTTGCACTAGACAAGGGGTCTTTCATCCATCCTCACTTGTCCAGTCATCAGCTGGCACTGTGGGTGATAGGGTTTTGATTCCTTTTAGGCACCTTTTTTTCTGAGGACGTGCTTTGGGTTATGCAGGAGGCTAGCAGACCCACTACCAGGAAATCTTATTCATCCAGACGGAAGAGATTTTGCTTATAACCTCAATCCGCTTTCTGTGGAAGTTCCTTTGGTTCCCTGATTTTTGTGAATTGCTCAATGCAGTGGGTTGGCATACTGTTCAGTTAAAGCCCACCTTTCAGATATTTCTGCTTGTCTGCCTTCGGCTACTCCTTTGGCCTCTAGATTTGAGTTCAAACAATTCCTTTAAGGCACCCTTAATATTAGGCCTCCCAGAAAGCCTATTCCTCCTTCTTGGGACCTTAATTTTGTGCTTGAAAAATTGATTCAGGCTCCTTTTCAGCTTGCAGCTTCAGCTTCTTAACAGCAGTGTCTGAGCTACAGGCCCTTATGGCTGTACATCTTTTTAGTTTTTATAGGGAAAATGGTCTCTCTTTGTACTGATCCTTTTATCTCCAAGGGGTTAATGAGTTTTCTCTTGATCAGTGTACTAATTTGCACACTTTTTTCCCTTCTCCGCAGTCTGCTAGTGAGAAGTTGCTTCACACCTTGCATAGACCACTTGGATATTTCGATAAAACAAAAGCCATTCATAAATCTGAGCAACTTTGTTTATTTTCATGCTAGGTCTTTAGGTTTGGCTGCTTTTAAACAAAATATGTCATCCTTAATATCTAAGGCCATTTCCTTTTGTTACTCCCTTCATGGGAAAAGCCTTTCTTCTGTTAATGCTCAGTCTACCAGGGCTTTGGCTGCTTCTCATGCTTTTTTCAAAGGAGTGGATAGCATCTGTTGAACGAGGTGCTTGGACTTCTCTGCATACTTTCACAAAACCTAAGTTGTATATGGTTTCCAGGGCTTGAGCCGGAGTTGCCATGGTATCCTGCATGACTTCCTTTAGCTAGGCCTTCCTACTCCCAAGTTTCCCTTTGACCTTTTGTACTCTCCCTAGTGTAATGAATACTGCAACTGACATGGGAGGACATAGTGCAGTCATATAAAATCTTACTAAAACATTAGCTGTCCTTCCCTTCACTGTTGCAGTTTTCGCTCCCTTTATCCTCAACCTTTTTCTTTTTCCTTCTGGATGCACAAGTCACTCTTACTACTTGGACTGTTGTCCCTCATGGGGCTTTTCAGTTCCAATGAAGTTAAGTCCAGTCATCACCTTTATGTCCTACACTGTGAGTGAGGAGCATACATTTGATGTACAATGTCTCAATTAAAACCCTAACGCTTTGGTATACTGGCTGGACATCAGCTGCCATTGGCAATGGATCCCTAGTACAATGAATACTGCAACAGAGAAGGGAAGGACATCTCCTGTTAGGGCAAGGTTTTACACAACTGTACTTTTACCAATCACAAGCTTGCTTTATTAGTCTTCCTAGATCATGTGACCAAGGTGACCAACAGTTCCAGTTTTTCCAGGACAGTCCCAGTTTGGAAGTCTGTCCCATAATCACAAACATTGTCTGGGACACAGAAATGTCCCAGTTTAGACCGCTCAGTCCGAATAGTGACTTTGCTTCCCAGGGTGGCCAGTCCCCCTGCTTTCCCATCCTAAGCAGCTCTGGGGACTTTGAGATTTTTCAGGGATGCCACTGGGTATGGGGTAAGGTTGGATGCCTTCATCCTGGCAGGAGCCTTCCAGGCCCTGGTGCCATCAGTCAATCCCTCAAGGACTTCTGTAGTGGGGGAGGGGGTTCTGCTTGACCCCACTCACCAAGGCAGGTGCTCCCTAGGCCCTACATTTATCTGCCTGGTGCTCCCGCACTAATTTCTGTCAGGGCCAAACCCTACAGTCCTCCCCTTCGACCTGGCGATGAGAAATTCCCCATCTGCACCCCCCCCCCCATGTTAGGGGACTCTGCTGCCTGCATGTCTCCTGCAGGCTGCCAAATCATGCTGATCGCTCATGCCTTCGGACCCTCTCAGCAGAGCTTCCCCCTGATCCTGTCTACTCTTCCAGAACTCTCCTCACCCACTGAGGAGCAGATCTGCTCTCATGAAGGCTCCAGAGTCCCCCTGCTTTCCCATCCATAGCAGCTCTGGGGACTTTGAGATTTTTCAAGGATCCTGTCTGTTATGGGATGAAGTTGGATGCCTTCACCCCAGTAGGAGCTCTCCAGGCCCATCTGCCATCCACCCTGGAGTTTCCTCAAGGACTTCCATCATGAGGAGCTCTGCCTGACCCCACTCACCCATCCAGGAGATCTCCAGGCCCCACCACTGTCCACCAGTTGCTCCCTTAAGGACTTCCATCATGGGGGGGGCTGTGCCTGACCCCACTCACCCAGGAAGGAGCTCTCCAGTCCCCGCTGCTGTCTGCCCTAGTGCTCTCTTAAGGAATCCCATTG
This sequence comes from Protopterus annectens, assembly GCF_019279795.1. Classification (NCBI taxonomy): domain Eukaryota; kingdom Metazoa; phylum Chordata; order Ceratodontiformes; family Protopteridae; genus Protopterus; species Protopterus annectens. Next base: position 558,886,584 of record NC_056743.1, on the reverse strand, counting down.
TGGGAAGCTCTGCCTACCCCCCCCCTCACCCAGGCAAGAACTCGCCCAGCCCTGCCACTATCTTTCTCTCTCCCCCATCCAGACTTCTGTCCCAGAGAGGGCATAGTCCATACCCCCTCACACAAGTGAGAGCTGTCCTGTACCAGTCACTTTCCACCTCTCTCTCTCCCTTCCAGACCTCCATCAGGACTGACCCCCTCTGGGGTTCCACTTCTACCCAGGAGAGAGAGCTCCTTTCCAGGGTTACATATCTCCTAACTGTTGCAAATCATGCAGTGTCATGCGTGCTCTTGGAGCCTCTCAGGGGATCTTCCCAGCCTCATGGAACTCTGCTGGGCCACAAAGCCTCAGACAGTCCCACATCCAGACTTCCATGACACTGGTTCTCCACTTTGCTTTGCACCTAGGGCTTTCAATCTCACAGGGGAGATGTCCCTGGGTCCCCACATCTCTGCACATTTTGAGGCACACCTCACTCTCTCACCCCCATGGTGCCAGGCACCGATAAATGTGCATCGCTTCAAGCCTCCTGGCATGTGGCCTCTTGCCTCCTGGGTGGTGCTATTCACAGAGTGGCATCCCCATAGTCCCTGGTGAAGGATGGGAGGCCAGCCTGCCTGCCCCAGTGCAAGATGTCATGGCTGCCCTATCTTCAGTCCCATGGGGGCTGGGAGAATGGGATTGCAAACCTGGCTTTGCGGGGTGCCCCTCAAGTGTCCCAGTTAAGGTCCTGTAACAAAATGGTCACCTTGCACTTGACTACATTAGCAGAGAAAAATATGTTTTTGAGAATGAGCCTTAATGCTAAGTTGGACTCCAGTTTTTAAAAACAACAGCAGCTGCGAGATGCGAGTACAAATTTCACTAAACCTAACCTGGGGTGTTTAAGTAAAAATTTTAAATTATGTCCTGAAACATTAACTGATGTGCATTCTTTGCCAGGGGAAGGCAATGCTGCTACAGTTTTAAAAGGGTATTTGGAACATGTTCAGATGACAGGTGAAGGAGACTTAACACAGTTGGTTAATCTCCTTGCACAACAATTTAGCCAGCTACAGAATTCATTGCATAGACTACAGTTCCCAACAACCTTTGCCACAGGATTACAATGAATTTCGCCTTTGAACTTGACGTTTCTTCCACAGGTGTGTTTCATTTAATAACAGCATAACTTTGCAGGGTTTCATCTTTTCTAATTTTTCCAAATTTTTGGGTTTCTAATACCATGACTGTAATGGACCCTATTCCTAAGTCAAAGTGCAATTAAAGTTCATGAAATTAGTATTGTTTCAATCTTTGATGTCAGCCAAAAGTGCTCTTGGCAGCACCTGGAGTGTGCCCAGTAATGACTCCTCCTGCAATTCGTATGGGGTTACATGGATTGGTAACGTATCTAAATACGATTTTAGATTATTTTTTAAGGCCCGTTACTCCTACTACTATCGGAACCATCTGGGTATCTTTTTTTCCACATTGCTGTCATTTCTGCCTGCAGATCCTGGTATTTTATGACTTTGTCTCTCTGTATGCAAGACACTATAGTTACTGGGTGTGGGGATTTCAATAATCAATGCTACTTTTGTCTTCTTTTCCTGGACCACTATATCCGTTTTTTTTAGCATCTGTCTTTTGAACTGTTGGTAATGGGTGATCCCATGTGATGCAGACTTCATCATTTTCTTATGATGCTTTGTGTCTCATGTTTCCAGTGTTTTTCAGCCACTTCAATACCATAATGTTTGCACAATGCCCAGTGCAACAGTCTCACCACATTATTATGCCTTTCAGTATACAGTCCTCCTGCCATTAGTGTGTCACAACCAACAACAAGGTGTTTGACTGTTTCCAATTTGGTTTTACAAAACCTACATTTGTTTGTTTCTCCCACATGTTCAATGGATTTTGTAAACCAGCATGTATATAGCCCACCAAATTGGGCTGCCAATATTAACCTTTCATTTCTTGGCTTGAATTCACCTCTCCTTAACCAATTCTGCGTTCATTCCTGATCAACACGAGGCTCTTCCAGAAGTTTGATATACTTGAAACTATATTTATGCTTTCCACATTTCATACCTTCTCATCTGGTCCTTCACCTTATACTCTCTCTTGTTTTTCGGCACATTCAGTTGTTGCCTGTTTTTTTATCTACTTCTGGTTTGATTTCCATTTCTTCTTGACGTCTATATGCTTATCCTAAATTAAGCAGAGAAGTCATCTTGGATTTCTCCTCATGTTTCACAACTTTCACTACATTTGGATCTTGAGGTCAGTAGATGTGTGGAGTCCCATGATTGCAGATCTATACATGTAATCAATTTTAAGGAGGTCCATCTCTCCTTCAGAACAGGGAATATATAACATTGGTATACACTGATTTTTATTAATCATTTGGTGAGCATGAAGCTTCTTTGTTTTAATAGCTAATCTATCCAACACTTTTTGGGGCCAGTCAATCACTCCTAAACTGTAAGCTAGGACAGGAAGAGCAAATTGGTTTATAGCTTGGATCTTGTTCCTAGATATCAGTGCTGTTCTCAGGATTAATTTAAGTCTTCTAAAGTATTCCTTACTGAGTTTTATTCACATTTGTTCATGTTTTATTGTTGATCCTTCATCAATACCCAAGTATTTATACACTCCCTCTTGCTCAAATTCTTTTATATCACATTCTTGTCACAAAGTAATGTTTTCCTGGTCCTGCAGTTTTCCTGCTTTAAAGGTTGCTTTTGCACATTTATCAAGACCAAATGACATTCTAATATCTGAAAATGTTTTGACAACCTGCAGCTGTGCTTTCAGTTCCTCATCTGAGCTATACAGTTTTAAATCATCGACAAAGAGAAACGTCATTAGACTTTGTTGTTTTCTAGAAGGCAAATTGTAGCCATGGCCTAAGCTGTTAAGTAAACAGCTTAATGGATTAATGGCAAGGCAGAATAGCAACGGTGACAGTCACCCTGGAATATCCCCCTTTGAATTTTTATCCCTGGGATGATGATCTGTCTTTTATCATGGCTTAATTGCGAAGTGGTCTGCCATTGTTTTATGGTTACTGTAATGTAGTCAATCAGTGTAGGCTGTATCTTCTACATTTTTAAGCATCCTTTTATCCATGAATGGTAGGATACTATCAAATGCTTTTTGTAGTCAGTCCATGCCATACTTAGATTCTTCCTCTTTTTACAGTTCTCTACTATAAATGTATTTAACAACAAATGATCCTTTGTTCCATATACCTTTTTTTATTGCCTTTTTGTTCTACTGCTATAATTGAGTTTTCTTCTAAATGAGCTCTGTTGGTGTCATTTCCCATGTATAGTTTATATGTTGTTGGAAGGCAAGTTATTGGTCTACAATTTTTAGGGTAGCTTTCAGGTTCACTCTTAAGAGAATTGTTTTGCCTGTTAGCCAGTGTGGTGTCTGTTTGGGGTGCGCATATAAATAGTTCTTCCTCATGGCTAAATCCTCGTGCAAAGATGTTAATACTTTTAACCAAAAGATAGGTACTGCATCTAGGCCTGGGGTTTTCCAGTTAGAGGCTTTTGTTAACTTTGTTTTAGTCTCTCTGGCTGTTACTTCATCCAATTTCATATCCTGTACCTTTAAACTTCTTATTCTTTCTCTTACTACTTCTATCCATTTAGCATCTTTATGTTCCACATGATCTTTATAGATACTAAAACATAATGTATCTACTTCCCCTTTTTTGGCGATCTTTCAGTTTGTGTATTTCACATTTGTTTACCAGGAAAGTCCAACTGGACACAGGTCCATTTTCAGAGGAGGCCCTGGGAGAAAAGCTCCAAAGTACATCACAATAAATACGAGAAGTATAACATACATATAAGTATACGCTAAAGTAGAGATTAACAAACTCTTAGAAAATACATTACATTGAAACAGCACTTGATTTTTTTTAAAGATAATACTGAAATGCAGTTTACACATGTTATGAAGGATAAAAGCAGCCTGTTAATGGTGCTTAAATTGCATGAGATAATTTGAGACAACAGGTAATATTTGCCAGTTTTTTTAGAAGATCGATATTAGTTCTGTACAGTAACAATCAACAGTTTAACAAACTTTCCAGGGTAAAAAACTGGCGTCATTTAGCAGAATCCTTGTGACAGTTCATAGGTATGGATTAGCCTGGGGAGTAGCAGGAACAAAGCCAGTTGCTTAGATAGTGGGTTTTCAGGAGTTTTTTTAATTGATTAGTGGAGATGATAGAAATTATGTGGTTAGGTAGTGAATTCCAGATTCTAGCAATAGTGCAGGAAAAGAGAGATTTACCAGCATAATTTTTATATTTGATGACCTCTAGGAGGTTCTGGTTACTAGATTTTAAGGTTCTAGTGGTAGTGTGGGGTTGAATTAGATGCTGGAGTTTTATCAAGAAGGTAGTGGAAGCTTGTGTGCTATTGCCAGCTGGTTGAGTAGCAATAGTTGAGGGAACTTCAAATAAAATTTTTTTTGTAAAAATTCCTTTTACCTTATTTACCATTTGTCTATAAAATGTTTTTGGGTCATCAGTAAATTGCTTATTTTGTACTTTTCACTTGTATTTATCTGTGTTTCTTCTAAGTTTTTCCACCTGTGCTGAAATTTTTAGTTCATTTGCGATAGTGCATTATAGATCCTGGTCTGTTCTAATACTGTGTATTGCTTTAATCACGTTTATCTGAGTATTTTTGTTGATCTATTCTGTATTATATATATTCTATATAAGGACAGTTCTAATTACTGTGTTCATTTGTTTTAAGACTTCTTACTTTTTGGGTTTTATTGACCTTCTGCAGTCTATTTCTCTCATTGGTCTTAATATATCTATCCATGTCTGTTAAATCAAGCAACTCTTCTCTTACCTCATTTTCTTCCAAACCGAAGGCACATCCCTTGTTTTCCGTTTCCTGCCGGCATTCTATAGAAAGTTCTATAGCATCTTCCTGTGACAGCTTCTGTTCAATTTCATCCTGTGCCATCTGTTGCTCTGGCATATGGGAACTCACTGGCCTATCACTTCTCAACATTGACTGCATCAGAGTTTCCACAGTTTCCTGTTCCTTTCCTTGCTGTCTAGGTTCAAGTGAACATTTATACTGGTTTCCTGTGGACGGCTCAAAAATATATTGAGATGGCACATGACCAATTGCTTCCTGTTCCACTGTTTTCCCCTTAATTTGGATATCCATTACTTTATCCTGTTGTAGTGCTTTCTGTGTTGGATTTTCTACACTGAATCCTTCTCTTTGCAGGTGCTCCATAATGTCAATTTCTATTTTTTGACTTCTCCATTACTAATCTCTCTTTCTACTTTTCCTCTTGGTGGTCTTATTTTTTGTATTGTAAAGTTTTCCATATCTGGATTCCTTTGCTTGTATTTCTCTTGAAATATCTTTGGTGCTGCACTTTTTGTATTGGCTAATTCCTTTGCATAAATATTACACCATATTAAATCTCTTTTTCCTTTCCCATGTCCATATTTCTTCTTCGCATGTCTCCTGATCTTCTTGCCTTTCCTTATTCTAGGGACTTGCTCCATCATGCTATGATGTAGTCTGTGTTGGACCTTCTACATTAAATATTTCACTTCGCAGGCACTCTAACTTCAACTTCTATTTCTTTAAATTCTGCTTTACTAATCATCTTTTCCACATTTCCATCTTTGTGGTATTAATTTTCATCCCATGTGGACAGGATGCTAATTCCAAAGATTTTACCAGTAACCTTTTAGGTCATTCTGAGAGTTGGTTAAACATGGAATTTACTTTCAATTTTAATGAACAACAACACACGCCTCTGAACTTTCAAAGTGAGCTGAATGACTTTGAAACAAAGTTGGGTAAGGTACATAACCTACAATGTGAAAACATATTCCTAACTGAATGTATTAGTTAATAGAGTCCCTAAGGGGATTAGGATGTTTGTTTCCAAATGGGTTAACTTTAGGACATGCTGAATTGGGTTACTGGATATGTTCGACAGACATGGGATTGAACTTGCGTACTTTATTATTAGACTGAACAATGAAAAGATCAAGGAACTTTTAGAAGACATCAATAGACAATGCTGAGATTACTAATGATTTACTTTTTGAAAGTACCATGTCTAGATGTGATTTAATTTTTGATAAAACTGGACATCAAGTTAAGACTAACCCATAAGCATAGGAAGTTAAACAGAGATGAAATGGAATACATGCAAAGGTTAGAGTCCCCTCTTCCCAAAGCTCATCGTCCATGCAGTAATTTAGGGATTCTACAAGGTACTGTTCACAATGGTGCAAGTTGCGAGTGGGATATTTTAATATAGGGAATAGAGATGAATGTAACTTCACTTGATAAAACAGACATACCCACAATGCACCACACCAAAATAGGGAAGAGAATGAGCTTTTTGGACAAGAATTTTCACCATTGTGTAGGTCAGAAAGAAGAGTATCCACACACACTGAAAGAGTCAAAGGACAATGACAGTTCTGGTGGAAGAACAGCTGGAGCAATTATTAAATGATTGTAATGAAGCAGATAATGTTTTAACAGTTTTTGAGGGCAGGTTGTCATCAAGGTTGTTACATTTTTAACTACACAGAATTGGATTTAACGAAAACCTATTTTTAGTTAAAAAGGGATTTTAATTGGTCTTATCCCCTAAAACAGATGTAGCTGAAGTCCTGATAGAATTAAAATTATTCACCAGAAAACTTAACTTTCATATCATGTTTAAGGACTGGGGTTAGGATTAGACATGTCTTCCAGACAGTTTAGGAGAAAGAGCATATTTAAGCCTCCACTCCACCCTACTATTTCTAACTTTGAAAAAGTGTGTTCTCATGACATCTAATACACATTTAATGAACAGAAAACGGTTTATATTATGACTAGGGATGAACTGACTCTATTGAAAGAGCTTGGGGCTAATGAATCATTGTGGATTATGAACCCAGATAAATGGAGAGGGATAGTGATACAACATTCAGATTACTACGTCGCTACACAATACAGAAAAAGTATGAAGTGGTATTGAAAAATGGGATTACTATTGCACAGGAAGATTCACTGTTTCAAGGAACAACTGAGGAAACTTTTAAAATCTCAGTGAACATCCATTAATTCCAACAGTCTTTGGGATTCCCAAAGTACACAAAAGTATTAACAGCCCACTCTACCGTCTTAATGTTTCTGCTTGTAACACTTCTACTTATCCCCTCAGAGTCTTTGTGGATAGGTTATTGAAGAATGCCCTACTACTTGTAGAACATTTATTAAGAGATTTTGATTTTTTATCAAAAATCAGACAGGAATATTATAGCACTTGTAGTTTTTCCATCATAGATGTGGTGGATTTATTTTCATCTGTCCCACATAAAGATGGGCTAGAACTATTCCATGAAGTGATTGACTTAACTACCTTGAATAGTACCTTGGTAAATTTTCTGATGGAAGTTATGGAGGAAATTTTACATAATTTCATCACATTTGAAGAGAATATTTTTAGACCGGTGAAGGGTATGGAGATGGGCGCTAGTTGCACTCCTATGTACGCCAACATTGTTATGTTTTCCTGGGAGAAGAAAAATATTTTAAATTCTAGATTTACGAGCATTGGGCCCTTTACTTACAATATTTGGGTGACATTTCATCTTTTGGAAAGGGAGATGAGTTTATTATTTTATGAATTACATTTCTTTTTTTTTTTATTTACTCATACACATTATAATGATAGCATTAGTTTAGACATTACTACTTATAAAGATGAAATCAGTGGATGTTTCTGTTTGACAGTGTTTAGAAAATAAACTTTTTTGAACATTTACTTGGGTTTCAACAGTAGTCACTTGAGATATACTAAGAAAAATATTATCAAGGGTCAACTCATACATGCAGTTAGAATGTGCTCTGACATTTCTAATTTTAAGTTGGAACTTAGCAAAGTAATATATTTCAGAACAGAGGATAGCCCCAAGAATTATTATTTAGCATTGGGTAGGAAGTTTTGGAAGGCTGGGGAAATGAGAACAAACCATTATTAGGCGGTGGAGTGGGTACATCATTAACAAAACTAAATGAGGCTAGCAATTCTTTCACAAATTCATTGCTGATACATTTTGGGGACCTGTGTAAGGAGATTAAAGACATTTTGATTAAGAGCTGGTTTATCTTCAAGAGTAATTAGGAATGTATTATTTTAGGTGTAAAAACTACTTTTAATTTATAAAACAGGGCATCATTTAAAATTTTTACTTGAACACCCCAGGTTGGTAACAAACACTATTAATAGGGGAACTACTAAATGTGGGGTGTGCCTGTATTATAGGTATATCCTACAGAACAACTGGGTGATGATGGGTGACCCACCACAACATATTAGCTTGATGACCGGGAATTGTGCTAGCAGAGGATTAGTTTATGTAGCTATTTGCCAGGGATGTAGTTATTTTTATGTAGAAAAGACAAAAAGATCACTTCATTAACACCTCTTTGAGCATATATACGCCATAGAAAATAAAAACTAATAATGCATTTTACAAGCACACATCTTGTTCCCTTTATTAAAAAATGTTGTTTTGGTATAGTGGACATAATCAGAAAAGACAACAGGGGTGTTTTTGGGGAAATTGAAAGAAAGGAAATCTTGTCAATTGAGACCGAACGCTGCAGTAGTTCCTGCTATCAATGAAAATATTTCATCTGCACCTATTTTTAAATTAATGGTGCATATTTGTAGAATGTGAGTTGTTTTGTCTTTAAAAAAGTATTAAGTTTTATCAGTAGATTTTAAGAGATTTTATAATTCTTAAATGGGCAAAATTTTATTGTATAACTTATTCCATATTCAACAAATGGGAGATTGTTTTAATTAGTAGCATGTAACCTATGTTCTGATTTACAAAATGGGTTGTTTAACTGATTTTAATGGTTCTGAAGTCATCCCATTGTGCTGGGGATGAAAGCACTTGACCTATTGTTACAGTTTGCTTTTATTAAAGTGTTTATGAAGTGGCAGCTGCATTTTTTCTCCATTTACCACTGCAACTGGTTTTTACCACTATGTGAGCCTTGTAGTCATTCTATATACATATTCTTTCCTTTTTAAATCTACAGTTATTAATCTTCCCATTTTTTTCTAAAGTTACATCTAATGTCTTCACTGTATTTTTACAGAATACTATTAATCTAGAACATCTCTCATTTCCCAAAGGCAAAATTTCCTTCCCATAGCTTTTCTGATTATAATCTTCATATTTTAAAAGTCTTGTGTTTTCTAATCCAATTATATCTACAGCACATTTATTAACATCACTCCAATATTCTTCTTACTGTGTTCTTAATTCTATTTACATCTACAGAAACCCCTCTAAAATTTTTATTTTCCCCTTTTCTTTAGCTTCATGGTTTCATACGTTTATAGTTAATTACTGGGATAACTGCCTTGATAGGCCATTCTAAGCCTGGGCAATTTTCCATCCAAAAGTAAGAATCCAACATTGTGTTTGTGAGTCAAAAAACTTAATCATTATACCAACAGCATCACTTGTATATATTCTTTTTCATCCATTTCTTTTCTTTTTTTTTTGTACTTGTCCCTTTAAATTTTCTTTTTTTTTGTTTTTTTTTCTCCTTTTACCATTGGAATTCTTTTTTCTTTTTATTTTATTAAACCCATTTTATCTTCATCACTTACTTCAGAGCTTTCTTCTATGTTCTCTCTATTTTTTCTCATCTAATTTTTCTTCTATTTCTACTACTTCTAAACTTTCTTCTTTGTTCATTTTCTTTTTCCTTACTCTTATTTTCATTTTTACAATCCGTCCATAAAAGTCCAATTTTGTTACATTTATAATATTTCAACTAACATTTTGTTGCATTATGTCCCATTTCCCCATACATACACACACACACACACACACACACACACACACACACACACATATATATATATATATACATACACAAGGTACAGGGTTTGAGTCTCACAGGGGATATCTGGCTAGGCTTAAAATGGCTCGGAAGGGCAGTTAGCCTAGTACTAACCTATGAACCTATGTATATATATATATATATATATATGTATGTATTTTGACACCCCTATTCCCCTCTACATTATCACGCTTGTGTAATTTTTTCTATTTTTAACATATTATAATCCCATTTGCCAGTCCATAAACGCCTTTTATTATAAACTTTTGCAATGTCCAGCACTACTTTACAAAAAGTTTTCAAATGTCATTTCAAAGTCTCTTGTACCACCTCAGTTTGGAATCCTTTTTTGTTTCACTGTTAAATATTTTTATCACATAAATATTCCATGGGTTACAGTCTTTGCATTGAAAAAACAGTCCAAATACAATATCACAAAATGTCTTGTTATTAAGAAGAATATATGCTCTTATCTCATGTGCTTTTACACCCAAAGGAGCTATTAAATTGCCCCATAATTCATACCTGACCATTTCTTTGTCAGCTTTACTTTGAATCCTTACCACGTGCTTCTGTTTTTCATTTTCTTCTCAGCTATTTTCCCGCCTTTTACTTTCTTTGCATATGTTGTCTTTTCCATCTCACCACTATCCTTCAGGATTCTTTGCATCCTCCTCTTGTATTTTCTCCATAATATCCTCCCAGGAACCATCTCCTTCATTTTCTGGCTCACCCTGAATCACCATTTCTTTAAGTGCAACATCCTGCAACCCTCCCAACTGAATGGTCGTAATTATTCATCTATCATTTGCTGACTGCTCTCTATCCAACAGATTTCTTAGAAACATCTCCGAATCCTGCATGCATTCTCTGGTCTTTGACTATTTTCCTCCATGTCTCTCACCACTCCATTATGTTCTTCTATCCATCTGCCTCCCTGTTTCTCCAGGCTGTCTCTGCACCTGGAATAGAAACAGGAAGTGCTCATGAAAATGGGTGGTCTTGCAACAACATCAAGTAGAAGTTCCCCAATGCAGTAGTCAGATTTTTCCTAGTAGTATAAATTCCAACTTTTCTCCCCTGAAAAAGAGGTTACCTGCCTAGGAGGACTAACCTGGTCAAAGGATACATAAAAAAAAATAAACTACAACTTTTCTTTTCAGTGTTTATAAATCTCCAACCTTATTTCTAATATTGTCATCTGCTCAAGACTAACACTAATCTCTATATTCATCATTCATTCCATATTACTTTTCTGTTTTCTATTTCATTTCTTATTCTCATTTACTCACCCTACCTTTTCATATCTTTTCTGTCTACCAATTCTTTTTCTCATGTAAGTTTTTACACGTGGGCAGCACAGTGGTACAGCAGTAGTGTTGTTGCCTCACAGCAAGAAGTTCTCTGGTTTGATTTTCGGCTGGAGTGTCTTCTGTGCAGAGTCTACATGTCCTCACTGCATTTGTGTGGGTTTTCTCCTGGTACTCCGATTTCCTCCCACATTACAAAGATATGCATCTGGAGCGTTTCTCCCCGGGTCTCCGCTGAATACTGGCTTTGTTCCAAGTTGGGCTTTCCCGTTAAACGTTAAATAAATAAAACATGTCGAATAAAGTGATTTCATTTTTTTATTGTGTAGCTTTTTCTCCATAAGCCTTCTCTGGAAGGGTTCTTGCATGTCCCATTCAGACTTTATTGGTAACTAACTGGAAGTAGGTGACATACCACTCCATTTGGACATTGTGTTGTAAGGGATCTTTGTACTCTTGTTGACTATTTCTTGTGTTTTGACTATCCTGTATCCACAGTACAGAAATCCTGCTATCAGGCTCATCTAATTTTCAAAGGCATTCCCTCTAGATTTTAATTCTCCTTTACTTCCATCTCATTATACCCATTATTGAATATAATGACCCTTTGGGGTATGTGTTTGTCTAAACATATCACTGAACTTCTGAGATTCCGAAATAAAAAGATTAGTGGCCTCAAACTCTTAGCCAGCATAATAGGCTTACAGATATTTCTCTATCTTCTCAGTTTCTTATAGACTCCTTTGTAGAGATCTGTGTCTAGGTTTAGAGCTATGGATAGAGAATATCATTGCTGAACAGGTCCTCATCCTTCTTGGCTGCAACCCACTTTCACAGTTCCCTGATCCTTACCCCATTTTCCAGATATTTCTCCTTCATGGTACTTTTCTTCCCTCATAGTTCCTTCATGGCACTTTCCTTCTGCCACAGTTGTGGGCTTTGATACAGCTAGCACGTCTAAAGGCATCATATTACTTCCCAAGCTACTGCAGAGTTCTACCTCATCCTTGGTCCTTTCTGCGTCTGCACTAACTCAAACTACTGATTTCAGGATTTCCCATATGGATTGCAATATCTGCATGCCTTTGCTTTTGCAATCTTGTTCACTGTTTTTGTAATGGTTAGGTCTGAGACTATATTCACCTTTAGCAACCACTTTTATCCCACTGATATCACACTTCTAGTGATGAAATGCAGCAAGGTCAGCACTCCATATGATCCTCCAGTGATATTTAACTGTCCTCTTATTTACTATATTCTTCCTTTCGTGAATTCATGGTGCCATTAATTTCTCCTTGCATTCCTTTTAACTATGTTTCTCCCCATTAATCCTCCCTTTGATTCACCCAAGATCTTCCTCAAGAGGTGCTGCTTGTCTGACTACCTTGTCACCTCTAGTGCTGCACTTCCTGTATTCCTCCTTTTATCCCCGCTTGTGTCTTCCTACTTTAAGGTGGCTTTCACGTTTTCCTTTTCTTTGTGTGGATCCTTGATGTTTTTAGCCTTTACAATATTCTTCCTGCTTTTCTTGTGTGTGTATGCATCTCTCTCTGTGTATGTATATATGTATGTGTGTGATTATATATGGGTCCACTCTGCAATCTTGAAATACTGAAATATAGAATTTCAGTGTTTCAAGATGAAAATAACAAAAGTAAAGTTCTTTGAAACTGCATGTTAACAAATGTTCAGTTTTCAAGTTTGTGGTAGTTATAGTGTGCTGTCTCTCTAAGGGATAGTTATTCTGGGGTTTAGCCATGGTGGTCGACGTGGCTATGTCCAGAAATAGGCAAGTTTGTTTTTTTAAGGGTATCATAGGTTCTGCTTTGGTTTTTAATTTTTCTGGAAGCATTAGGAGTTGGTTGGGTTAGGTGTGTGTGTGTGTGTGTGTGTGTGTGTGTGTGTGTGTGTGTGTGTGTGTGTAAATATTGATTTTTGTACATGTGTAGTGTATGATTTTCATGGATGTACACATGAAAGTGTGCAATGGACATGTAGGGCAAGTAGTGGTGGATTTGCTGCATTGCTTGTGGTAGTGCAACCTCAGAGTTGATGTATATATATATAAGTAGCTTGGGTATGGGGGGGCACATCCCTCCACATGGGGGGTGCAGGGGGGCTTGCTCCCCTGCTTATACGTAGATTTCTTGGGTTTTGTGGTGTGTGTGTGTTCTGTAGGTTTGTTTTGTTGTAGGATGGATCGTCATATGCGTAGTTTTGTTTGTGGTGGAGATTGTATTAATAAACAGAGTGTTACATGCTGAAACTTCAGTATTATGAAGTTTTAGTGTTTTGACATTCGTATTTTTTACTTTTCATTGTAGGTTTTTGACTTTCTCGTCTCGATATACTGAAATTCAATATTTCAGTATTTCGAGACTTGAAATGGCCCTATATATATATATATATATATATATATATATATATATATATATATATATATATATATATAAATGATCTAAACAGCCAAATGTTAAAATATCTAAGCACAAAATAAAAAATTTAAGTTTTACCCTGGAAGGGTTTGTGCCCCTTCCCCACTGTTGTGTGACCTTGAAGTTTGTATTTATAATTAGCAGAGGGTATGGGAAGTGCAATTCCCCACATGGAGTGCAAGGTTCTTGTTCCTTTGTAAAACGTTTGACAAAATATGGTTCAGTATTCTCAAAATCTGAATACATCCAAAACCAATGTTTTTGAACTGGATCAAGCCATCCTGCTAATTATATGTACCAACTCTGAGGTTAAGCAGCAGTGGGTTAAGGGCTTAAACTCTTCCATGGTATAACTTGAATTTTGTTAATATTTTTAATTTTGATATTTTTAAGTTTAGACCATTTTAAGTAGACCCATATGTGTGTATTTTTGTGTTACCATGTCCCGCTATCCTTTACCCGTCTTCTTTCTGTTACCTTTCATCTTGCACCTGTTCCTCCCTCCTGCTCTACTTGTTCAGAGGGTACAACTACTTCATACTACTGGTTATGAAAATATGAATGGGTGGGGGGTGATTACAGCTAATACTATTTAAAGAGCAGGTCTTTATAATGCCCTGTTGTGATCACTAATATGTATAAATGAGACTGGAGTGGGAATATTACTAAAGCTCAATTCATACAAGGGTCAACATCCACTGCAGGCACAACATGGGTGTAGTGTGGAAAATCTTACTGACTTGCAAGAAGTTTGTTTTGCCATATTTCAGAAGAAAAACATGAATTGGTGCTCATTTCTTAACCGATAGATGACAGTTGTCAAGTTATTTCCCTAGTTTACAAATCAGTAATACAACATAACTAAGCATAAATTGTTTTGACTTAATGTAGAAATTATAGAATGCAAATAACAGTAATTAAATAAAACACTGCCGTAAGAAGGGGGTTGATGTTAAGGATACAAACCAAAAATTAGATTTCATACTATGGTTTTATGATCTATTAACTTGAACTGATGCTCCTTGTTATAAAGTAGCCATGCAAGTCAGGTGTCCAGCTTCATACACAAAAGTAAGGGCCATGAGGTTTGGTTTCAGCCTTAATTTCATCTTTAAATGGTGAACAATATTAAAAATGAAATAAAACATCACCACAGCCAAAAAAAGTATGACAAATAATTAGAGGATACAAACAAAACCATAAATCAGATGCACTTTTTTCACAGTGGCATGCCTTGTATACATTAAAAAGTGTTATTCACTGTTTTTCCAAGTCTTGCAGTTACCATGCTCTAGACCCTTCTAAAAGAAGCACATCAATTGTTTTCTACCGAATGGGTTACTTCTAAAACTTAAAGAAAACATATCTGATTAAAACAAGATTGCTTTGTAATCCGTGAGAAAACAGTGTAATAATATACACCAAAATCAGATTTATTATCAAATTAATTTGTTCCAGCAAGTGTCAGAATAGAACATTGAATTGGTACCCTTTGTTACCTTAAGAAAGGTCAGCTGGCCATCTCTGTCCATGATTTCCACAAGGTTTGTTTTCTCCATTAATGTAGGAAAAATGCAATTAGAATTAAAAATACTGCAGTACAATGAAAGAGCATCAAGAATAAAATCCACTAAAATATTTTAAATTGCTATCTGGTTTAAAATTCAATCAAAATTAGACACCTTAATAAAGACTATGTTCAGATAATAAACAAGTTCAAATGGGATAGTGAACATATTAAATATCTAGGGATTATTTTTATGAATAATAATGAGACAGCAATAATCAATTACAGGAATGCCTTGGACAACATAACATAATTAGATACATGCAGGATTTTTTTGTATGGAAGATGGATTGACAGTAATTTAGAGGTTTTTCCAAAGTTCTGAAACCATTGCTTGGAAATTGAAGATGCTCTAGGGAATGCAACTTCAATAACTTGTTGTTTTTATGAAGATTTAGCCAACTTCTGTCTCAGCATAACAACAAGCATCGTTTATTTTTATATAACCAAATAAGTAATTTTACTCAGTCCTTGTTAAGGCAAACATGGAATATAATGCCCCATTTGGCATGTATCCATTCAGACTCCTGCATCAACTAGAATGCCCATACAAATAACTTACTAAAAGGATATGTCTTGAACAACATGTCCTACATGGAACTCAAAGCCCTGTCACTATATTCTGTTGTCCTACAGGCTGGTAAGGGTTGGCATGTGTCTGCCATACTAGGCATTCCCTTACTGATAGATTTACTGCACCTAAGCAAGTCATAGTACTTGGTCTAGGAATTTAAACCTCTTGGGAAACATCAACAGAATAGTTTTGGAGGGTCAGGTTCACCTCGGAGACAGTACTGCTACTGTGGAAAAGACTGCATCCACATAAAACAAAGTTTATCCATGTCCATTTTCAAGTACAACATAGATCTATGGATGAGAAACGGAAAATTTACCCCCGGACTGACTCCTGCACTACTAATGGATAGGGACAGATCCAAAATGCTTCATCTCATGTACGGGTCTCCTCAAATTCTGTTATGACTCCAGTTATTTCAATAAGGGTAATATGCAATTATCTACCATTGGATGGGTAAGGTCAGTCTATAACCAAATGGGATAGGTTATGTTGAACACAAAATGGAAGTTGGCAAGGCTTAAAATGGGCCACAGTAGCAGGTAGCCTAGTACTTGGCTATGAACTATTTTCTGCTTTAAGTCCTAGAAAGCAATGAATAATCATATTTCTTTTTTACTAAGAAATTGGGGGTGGGGGGGCGGCACATAAAGAATTAAGTCTTTCTATGCTAATGCACATATTTTCAATACATTTGTAATCTGAATCGTACATATTTGTCTTTAAATGAGCAATACAAAAAAGGTACATGTCCCACACAGTGGTCTGTTTGATACGATCACTAGTTATGTACACTTGTTTAAATGCTTAAGAGTAAACACATGCAATTGAACTGTGAGCTTCATTAAAAATGTTAGTGAAAAACTATTGCTTTTGTCAGTAAGCCATATCTTTTCAAATACAGATTTGCCCTGACTTGTTAGTAGGTTTTAAGAATTCTAGGTTGTGCTCTGATGTACTCCTTGGTGGTATGGCTGTGATAAAAGTCTGCTTGTGTTTGATATGTATGCTATTTATGAATATGCTCATAATTTTCTTTGTCCAGAACATTTTGCTTTGAAAACTAGAATTCTGCAGAGTTAATTACTATGTCTAGAATACTACCAGAAGCATTCCTACTGAACCAATGCATATGTGGGCTAAAAGAATGAAACATTCATTCTAAACTCGTACATATTAAATAAGGTTATGTATTTAAAGTCACCTGTTGTACATAAGCAAAGCATTGTAGTCATACTTATTTTCTTCTCTAGAAACAGAAAATTGTTCGAGTAAATGACTAAGGTAGTTTGCTTTAAATTAATTAGACCATACAAGGTAGAATAAACTTTTTCCCCCAGAGATATCTGGCTGACTCTGAATTGTCTGAAGCCATTGATACAAAAGTTAGAATTTCTGTGCATTACGTTTCCACAAAAAAATGTGATGTCTGTTTAATTTTGAAATTTTTGATGGTCCTGATTTTGGTAAATTACAAAAATTCTATAGAATATAGGTTTTGGGTAATACATTTCTACTTTATTGCAGAATACATCTATCTATATATCTATATGTCTATATATACATATGTATACATATATATATATATATATATATATATATATATATATATATATATATATATATAATATCAAACTTTTGAAGTTAAAAAAAGTATTTAAAAATCAAAAGGCAAGGTTGAATTCCTGCATATTAAGTAAATGAAAATTTCAAATCTGAACGAATTCAGCAGATTCGACGTTTTCTTTGAATATCGAATGTGAAGTCTGTATAGTAGTAAAAGTACAACTCCTACACTGCAGTTCACATTTTTGCAAGGGGGCAAGCCCCCCCTCCACCTCCCTGTGGGAGGTTGTGCTCCCCACACCCAACTCCAAGATCACACTACAGTGAGGAAAGGAATACATTTCCCAATCCAGACTGTACCATGATCTCTAGTCATTAACATAGAGTACACATCAGCAAATGCACAGTTGTATTCTCTGATATGAACTCTCACTCTCGTAATGTTTGGTAACATGAAAATTGGCCAACTGCCATTCAGCATTTCCATGTTCACCAAACCTACATTCTAAATTTTGATAGTAAACATATACGTGTATATATATATATATATATATATATATATATATATATATATACACACACACACACACACACACACACACACACACACACACGCGTGCGCGAGTGCCCACACCCTTTTGTCTTAAAGGAATTGTATGTTTATCTTGTTAATTTTGTATTCCTTTAAACTCTGACATGGAAATGAACTGAATTATTTCATATTAAGACATCTTACATGTGCAATTTTTTTCTTTACCTTTTCCAAAGTCTTTGATTGTCAGTCTTCTCCCAGCCAAATTTTTAGTTCATTTTATATGAAGAGCTTGCTAGTATGGCCTTTCAGCTGCATCTCACACTCAAACTCCAATATTACACTTAAATACTTTGTGTCCTCTTACCTCTTTATGATAAGTTCAAGCCTTGAAGAATAGAAAAGTTAAATGAATGGAATCACCATAGATATTTTACTGAGCTAAAGTACACTTTCATCATTAGAAATGCAACATGGAAGAACTACAAAAGCTCTTCTGTTGATAGTCATTATTGTATGCTTAGTTAAATTTTATATTATTTCTAACATATGTAAATGCATCTCATGCACAGGGAAGATGCTCTGCATTCTGACCCTTATTTTTTTTTTTTGGGGGGGGGGGCGGTCTAACGGATGAGAGTAAATCCAGTCAGCAATAAGTGACCTTAAATTGATTGCAGAACTATTTGTAGGTCATTAGGCAAAACATCTTTTTCACAGCCTTAATTTTTTGCCTCGGTCAATAAGAGATTTTTTTTCAAGTATGTTTTTATTGAAATTTGAAATCAAAACTGTACAAGGTCAAATAACCATGTTATAAAAAGAATCGCAACAACATCTATTTACAAAAGCCCAAAAGCAAAACTAGATAAAATATACCAAGCCATTAATATTTAACCAATAAGTCATTTAACTTTTCCCAATATCTGTGATAATTAGAGGTTTTCATTTTTAATGTTAATTCTTTCTTACAAATATCTGTAGCCAGATGTATGAATTCAGTAAAAGGTAAAGCAGTTTTACTTTTCCAGTTTTTTGCAACTACTTCCCTTGCTATGGCTAAGATGGACCAGAGGAGAGGCACCTGTGATTTAATGATAGAATCCGGAATTAGACCATTGAGCAAAATCAGACATTTCATTATAATGCATTTATCCATCCATGGTGCTTGAGAAAAATGTCTAAAATCAGTCCAAAATGATGTAACCATTTTGCATTTCAATGTCCTATGAATCCAACCTGCCACAGCATTTACACCACCAACAACTATTTTTTTTCAGTTTTGTGAATTACTTCAGTTTTATCAGGGGTTAAAAAACTATGAAGACATTCCCAGGTATAAATTCTACAATAAAGGAAAGATATAATCTTTCTGCTAGACATTAGAATCAGCCTTTTGTCATCATTTGAGATTTCAGTACCACCGAACCCGAAGTTGTGAACTCTATTCTTAAGATCTTATCTATTACTGATGAGTAAGATTTATCGATTACTATTGATATTAAAAAAAAAATAGAATTTAAGGAATAAGTTTTTTTTGGTAAAACATAGAAATTTTAATCCCATCACTTGTAATTTAACCAAGTATTTTCCAAGACAGTATTTTGCAAGATGAGCATCTGTAGTAGTGTTTTGATTTCCATTTAGAAATTGATGGCAGAATATTAGATTTGTTTCTTTCAATTTTAGCATTTTACTTTTATTAAATGTCAACAACCATTAGTATTAAGTATAGGAAATAACAGAAACAATACATCTTTAACAATATAGTTGCAATTCATAAATGTTTTCAACATATAAATATCAATAAAAGGAGTAAAGATTAACTTATTTCTATCATTTAGACAAAATGCTTTCAAAATCCAGTACAATTTATTTACTCTGAATATTGCTTTATATGTCTATTAAGTAATCTTTCATGAATGGACATCCATTTAGATTGTGTTTAATCATGGTGATGATATATTATAAATGGTAGATTTAGTATATAGTTCAATATTCAGTAAACCTATACCACACTCCTGCCCATCTTTAGTATGCCAATCAATGGATCTTCTTGGTTTGTTAGGAAACCATAAGAACTTAACTAGCATAGTGTTTGATTTTTTTAAAAGGATGTTGGCAGGGAGAACTAATAATGACTGTAAGTAAAGTAGGATTTTTGCAATACAATCATTTTTATGAATGTTTACTTTATCTGTTAAGCTGTTGTAATTTATTACAAACTGAATCTTTTTCAGTTGACTTCACTCCATTCCCTCCAAGATAGTGAATTTGTCTATTCAATTTAAACATTTTAAAGTCTCTTAAATGTTTAGTAATGTTTTGTTTTAGTAAAGCTTTTGTTTTATCATTATTAAATTTTAAACCTGAAGCTTTCTCAAAGTAATCTATAGACGCAGTTATCTGCTGCAGTGATTCCTTAATATTTTCACTAGTTATTAAAATATCTGCAAATAACTGGATTTTACAATTGTAGTTATCTGTTGAGAATCCTTTAATGTTATCATTAGTTCTAATGGAACTTGCAAAGGGTTCGATGGCTAAAGCAAATTATGGAAATAAGGGGCAGCATCCCTATTTGTATCCAGTAAGGTCTTAAATGAGTAGATAAAAAGAACCAATTTTGACAAAGGAGAAGTTATTACTATAAAGGTTTATGATAAGATTTATGAATTTTTTTTTAGAAATAATTATGTTCTCTAAGCACTTTAAATAGTTAAGACCAACTGATAGAATCAAAAGCTCAAGATATAAAATTATTATTGATTCTTTGTAATTTTTATTAGCTATATCAATTAAAGTATTAAGTCTAATAATTATATATTGAACTTCTCTATGCAAAATCCAGTTTCATCCTCATTTATTCATTTTGGGATAATGGAATTTAATCATTTAGCAAGAATAGATATAAACATTTTATAATCTATATTAAGTAATGATGTAGATCTATACAAGTAGCAAAGTTTAAGGGTCTTTGTCTTATTCTCTTGTTTCTCCTATTCTTAAATAATGCCAAGAGGGGAGGGATAGTTAACATAGTCTTAACTTGTTCAAATACTATTAGCAATCTACATAAAGTATTATCTGGCATCAATTTATATAGTTCTAGGATTAATCCATCTAGACCTAGTGCTTTATTTGTTTTAATATTAATTTGATCCTTTCATTCTTTAAATGAAAATGTCAATATTAATTTTTTATTCTTTGGTTAATTTATACTGTTATTTTTCAAAATGTCATTAATACTGTTATTTTCAAAAGTTATTTCTCTATTCTCTCATAATATTTTGTAAAACAATCTAATATATATTTTAAATCAGTTACTACTTTAAGTGTTAAGTCACTAATATGATTTGTGTTTATTTTTTTTTGGATCTAATAGCTAATTTATGTAAACTGTTGGGATTTATGGAGTTGGAGTGTAATTTTAAAAAACTTTATCAATATTAGTTTGAGTACCAAAATGAATATATAATGTATATAATTAAGGGATTTTGTAGATTTTAAATCAAATGATATTGCATATATTAAAAATCAGTAACAGAGTTTTTAAATGTTTATCTTCTGAAGGTAATTTTGGTTCTAGTCCATTGTAGTATCAACAGTAGATGGGATACAGTAAAAATCCCCTGCAAGTATTCATTCACCTTTTGCATACATGGTAATAATATCCAAGAGTTTTTTTTAGCAATTTTCACCCTAATTCCAGGTATCCAATATGTTTTTGCAAATGTATAAATTTCTTTGTTGATTTCTTTGTTGATCTTTACTACTACTAATGCCAACATTCCTTTCTTAGAGTAAGAATTTTATGATTTTAGGCACAGGTAATGAATTTTTCCATAAAATCAAAGTGTCTCTCCTTTCTGATTTAAAATAAGAGACCACTTCTTCTTTCGGCTTTTCTCGGTTAGGGGTCGCCACAGTGGATCACCTGTCTGCTCATGATTGGTAGTGGAGTTTTATGGTGTCGAGTTGCCAGCCTGGTGCACAACCTTCCACAGAAGGCACGCACTCACATCTAGGACCAATTTAGAGTGTCCAATCCACCTACGGCATGTCTTTGGGATGTGGGAGGAAACCAGAGCACCCAGATACCCACCCAACCACAGAGAGAACATGCAAACTCAGCACAGAAGGCACCCCAGCTGAGGATCAAACCAGGGAACCTCTTGCTGTGAGGCAGCAATGCTAACCGCTGCACCACCATGGCCGCCCTTAAAATAAGAGACCACTAATATTGAATAATATTTCAACCATACTTGATATCTATATTTAGTAACTGTGTTTCCTGTTTAAAGAAAATCATGTGGGCTTTATGCAAATTCAAGGACTTATTTAAATAATGGGCTTATTTTATGAAGTAAATGTTTTGTAATAGATTAATTGTTGTTGATTAACTTCTGAGTGTATTTAATGGCACAGTTTCTTCTTTATGATGTACTCCTGGAATGCATTTGTTGCCGAAGCACTAGAGAAGTGACGTTTTCTTTCAGCTGTAATAAAGTGCTTGTTGGTATATTTTATTCATTTTTCCTGGCCTTTTGTCATATATTCATCTGTTTGGTACCTTTCAGTTGTTGCTTTCAAGTACTTATTTGAACTGCTTCTCCTCAAAGGGCTATTAATGCCATTTATAGTCAATGAAAGACAATTGTGTATATATATATATATATATATATATATATATATATATATATATATATGAGAAACATTGGATTGAGAATTTGGTGTCTCATTATGAAGATTAAATATGAACAACTTAAAAATCTTGCTGTGAATGGTATTGGTAGGACTAATATTAAACTGCACTTATAAACAAACCATCAATCATGGAATGTAAAATTCCTGGTTTGAAGAGGAACTCCGTCAAACCACTCACTTAACTGGTCCATATCACTACTAAAAATATAAGACAAATGCTGCTACTTCCCGAATATAACATTGTAATATTAAAAAAAACTAGAAAATTAAGGACACTTAGAAAAACATGTCAAAATTTTAGCTTAATAGCAAATGAAACCTAACTTTATTGCTACAGCTACTAAAAGGGCTTCTAATAAGATACTTGAGAGAGAGACTGCTATCTTACTATAGATGAAAATTCACAAATTTTATCTCACTCCCCTACACTTTGCATTAATAACTAGAATAAATAATAGAATGCTATTTAGTGATTCATTAAATAAAAGCAAATAAGTGCTTTTATTTTAAACAACTATAAGTTTATTAGGAGCAGTTAAATATATTAATTTTGTGCTAAACTACCTTTGGGGGGGAGAGAGAAAAAGAAAAAGACTATTTATATATTGGAATGAAATTTCCATGGTAACAGTGTGCTCTCCAGTCTTAACAAAAAAAGTTACAAGTTATATTTGTGTGCATCAGTTTGATTATTTGTTGTATATATTGTAGCACCTCTATCTACATTGCATAAATTAACAGAAGTAATACATTTTCCAGGCATAACCTGGACTGAAAGACACTTCAGTATTACTATATATATGTAAATATAAACTTGTAGGCTGACAAAAGACAATATATAGGCCAGCATAAGTTATATATGAATAAGATGAATGTATAGTTCACTGATGTAGTTTATTTGATCACTACCTGGTCATAAAAATTTTAAATTAAAATGTACTCTAAGGCGCAAAACAAATACATTATTAAACCTAGGAATACAGGTTCATTAAATATCTTTGAGTGGTGCTCAACAAACTTCTACTAAGCATGTCTAGGCAGTCCATACTGTTGTTCACAGTATTCCCTTAAAATGCCACCCATCTAAAATATAGAACATCCATGAATCTCCTCGTATATAGTTTCACATGTGGAGGAAACATTTTAACATGCATGTTGATCAATAAACAGTTACATGTATTCACTTTTAGAAAGAAAATTGCCCTTATGTTTATCAAAAGGCTTCCACTTCTGAGAGAAGAACACAAACTCCTTCAACCTCTATGGCCGACTTCAATGAAGAATCAGATGAAGCCCCTTGCAATGTTTGAGCACACAAAAGCTTACTGCACTGTAAAGTCATGTTCAAATGTTTAACAATAAATAACGTATAATGGTTTCTTTAAGAAAATAAGGCTCAAATCTCAAGCTTGCTCATGAGACAGATACTTTAACACTTGTATTTCCAACAGAACCATGAAGTAGTTACAATTAAACATACATTTCAGCACATCTCCTGTCTCATCGCAGTTTTACACTTTTTACAGCAACAATGTGCACAGTTTATTTAGTTAAATGCAGCATTAATGAAAGAAACAGTAATATCTGTTTTTTTAAACAGACAACTGTCAAGAAAATGTTCTTTAAGATAATTAGCTGCTCCATTTTGGGTCTCCAAACTTTCCATTCACTGTTCATTACAAGCTCTGTCACCTTAGTTTCCTGTTTAGCATCGGGTCAAAGTTGAAACAGTTCATTCTTGTTCACTGAAAGCAGCAGGAGGGAGTACAAACTACATATGAACTTGAAATTGGCTCGAGGCATTAAAATAAGTTTTTGAGATGACTAATGTTTGTGTGGGAAAACTTAGTAAAAGGAGTCACCTGTCAGATGTGTGAGGTCTTTTTCCTTCTCAAGAATTCCATATATCCTAATGTTTCTTCTAGATCTACTCTCTAGATATTCTACTTTCTCCAGTAACAAAGTATGTTCTTTAAAATAAATGCTGTATGGTTTTCATTTTCTGCCATTTTCCCATCTAAGTCACTTACTGCTTCCTCTATTGAAGTCTGTGCAGACTGCTGTTTTAACACTTTATTTAAAAAATCCATTTGTTTTCTGCAATCCTCTTTTATATACTGTAGTCCAACGTTGTCTCAAGTTTATCTAGTTTAATTGAAAGTTCTTGAATACTTCCCACAATAGTTTGTAGTTCCTTTTTCACTGAGTTTTCCTAAAGGTTAATTTTGGAGTGACTCATTTTGTATACAGGTTCAGTAATATTACTAACTGGAAAAAGAGTCTAATGGATTTGAATTTTCTTCCAAACTGTTATCTGAGTTGTAAAGAGACTCAGATTCTATAAAAATAAACTTCTGTTTTTTTTTTAATAAAATCCTATTGGGAAGAATATAAGGAAGCAGAGCAAAAACTTTGTGCTGCTAGCTGATCACCATCTTGGCCATGGCCCTCCGTCATTAGGAGGAGTTTAGTTTGTCTTCTAACTTCATATTTTAAAAAGTCTGCCTTTCCAGTATAAATCTACATTCAAGCTGGAACAAATGGTATTTATTTTAAGTTTATTCAGGCTTGCAACACATGTAGCAATTCTTTGACATTATCATTTCCATTTTTTCTAGCACTTTCTCAGGATTATTAAAAATACAAAATATACTGTTCCCTGTCATAAGTCTAATGATGATGATAGACATTATTTAAGCTAATTGCTGTGGTATCCCTGCAAACAAGACTATTTGGAAAAATGACTTCTGTATAACAAAGGTTCCGCATTAAGTTGTTTTGGCAAACATCATGGATTTACAAAATATCGTAGCACTGCTACAGTTTTGTGTGCTTACCAGTAGCGTATCTCACACAATGAAATCTAAATCTTGTATTTGCATTTTTTAACCTTTCCCAAGTCTTTGATTTTTGTCAATCACCTTATAACCAAACACCTTTCCCTCTATTATCTTGATGCACTTAATTTTCAATGGTTTACTGGCTACCAGCAGAATACATAGTTCAGAGTAATGTTTGACCAAGTATGGCATCAGTCACACCCTAGCAAATATGTGGATCTGCAGGGTTTTGTTAATTGATCACTTATCTTTAGACAATCATCTTAACTTTCCTACTATGCCCCGCTTAAATTTTTTTCTGCTATATCCTAGTGATATAACTAGAGTCTTAATAATGTTCCTTAAATGAAGTCGGTAACCATCTTATTAAACTTACCAGGCTATCCATTGGGCTGCAGTAGTTGGTACTTGTGTTAAACTGAACAAAACAAATGTATAGACTTTGGCAGTCATAAATGCTTCAACATGGTTAATGATAACTGGTGCATATTGGAGCATTTAAAAATGTTATATCTACAAGTATTTGAAAATTTGGCAAGGCCCTTTCTTGTCAACTATACCCATTTGCATAAATATAATGAAAACATCTATTACTTAATGAATTTTACTACGTTTCTAGCTTATTGAATTTGCATTCAAATAGGAAAATGAGCATTACTTTCCACTGTTTGGTGTGGATTATCAGTCTTAAGTGTTACATCTGCCAATTACCTGAACATACTTCAGTCCTTACAAATTAAGTTTTCAGATTCTTTACTGGAACACTTGTAAGGAAAAATTATTGTCTGAGAATTTAAGAAACATGATGGCTACTAACTAAATAAATCTGTGCATTACTCTTCACTATTGTAGTAGCTCTTTTTCTTTATATCGTTCAAGCACAATTTTAGATCTTTGCAAGTATCTCACCTGTGAGTGAATTTGTTAACTTGTTGCATCTACTTTTTGTCTGTTGCACATTCGATCATTGTTTTAGCTCACCTGATACGGTGGTCAAATACATCTATTTTCCTTCATCATCCAATTCAAAACCTGCAGTTCTGAAGTGTATCCTTACATTTAATTGTTGCAATTAACCCTTTGCTTGTGGTTTACAAAGCCATAAACATTGCATGGCTTAGCCAGTTTTAAAATAAAAATAGTCTTTTGTAGTACATTTGGAAGTTAATTTGGCTATTACAGTAACTATAGTAACCAGATTACACCCAAAGCTTAATTGTATAATCAATGGGCAACTTAACCCAGAAGTGAGAGGAAATTTATTAGCATAACTTCTCATTTCTATCCCGCAAACATAGTAATAGGATGTAGGAAGCCATTCCATGCTCTTATACAATCTGAACACTTGCAACCAATTGCTAAGGGCAACAAACCACCCCAGTGCTGGCAATCTCTAGTAATATTCTTCAGGGATATTTTCTGTTTGAAATAGGTCTTTTATAATTTATGTCAGGAAATAAGATAGAATTGTGAGTAGTGGTACCAGAAGACACTGGGTACAGGTGAAGAGATGCTTTATCTGCTTTTACCACAATCATGGGCTTACTAGAACTGCATTTTTACCACTTCTGCTGATCAGCTGTGATGACCAAAAGTAGTTTTTCTGTTTGGGGGAGCAGTCAGAGGATATCACAATAAAATTATCACTTGGTGTGGCTTGGATGAGGTTGGCAGCATTACTGTCTGTAAGTTCCAGTATGAAATACATTTGCTGTGATCATTTGTTTTTCCCTTCTGTTGGGAACCCATATAGATCCTGCACTATAAAGTTATATTTTTCATTTAATGTTTTATGTCAGTTAGCATGGAAAGTAGACTGCACTACAACTGCAAAATATCATTGCTATGGCTGCTGTTGCATCATTTGTGACCATCACACATGAGAAAGAATTGCCAGAATTGGTTGTCTGCGTGGGCAGGATGCAGGCTGTGTAGCAAAACAGAGAAGTTACTTGATTATCTCTGGATGATTATAAATAGTTTGTTGGGGGAAATTGTCAAAAGCAACATAGACCTTATATTTATATGATAGCTTATTTGAAAAGGTAGTGAACATTCTCAGAAGGGGCATATTCTGTTGCGAAAGTGTAAGTTTTATACTAAAGTATCTTATGAGAAGTTCTTTTTTATAGTGACTCACTTTTAGGGAGCTGACAAGTGTTCTCTTTTTATACTGCGATTAAATCCAGCATTTCAGTGAGCTTCTGATGTCAAGGTTTGGCACTATATTTAGTTTCTACCTGGGTGCTATTTGAACTCTACACAAAAGTCTGAGTGAAACTAAATTCCAGAACATGTACTACATTCTGATATCAGATTAAAAAAAAAAAAATATATATATATATATATATATATATATATATATATATATATATATATATATATATATTTCATCAAAAAAATACATATACTGGAAAGTTTTATAATACAATTTAAAGGGACTTGAGGCAGAGAGCTTCAAATACAAAATACAGGGCACATTTATTTAGTTTGTAGGCCTTTACTACTGCTGTTTGACATTTTACATTATACTTTGTTTTCATTTTTTGTTTTGTGGTGAATCTTCACTCAGTATTCTGAATATAATAATGGCAAAAATACTTGACAGAATTGCCAGTACATCAGAAGTACAAATTCAATATATATATATATATATATATATATATATATATATATATATATATATATATTTTGCCAACATGCCAACATTTCTTTCCATTTGTAACCTACTATAGGTACAGTGCTATTCTTTCATGTGGCTAAAGCTGTAGAGTCAAATTCGGAGGTGTGTTGCACTAGAAACAGAACTGCAGTCTTGGATGTCTTGTAGCTGAACTTGCTGTTGCTATTACTTGAAAGTTTTATAATGCAACCTCAAAGCAGAACAGAATATAGCCTTGAAGGAAAGGCTCCATTGGCTGTAGTTCATGTACATTTGCTGCCAAATTCTAATGTGTGTATTGCAGCCTGTTATCATTTTGAGTACTTGGTGAGCTTTTGCTTGTAATGCTGAGTACAATAATCACCTAAAAATACATATTTATTGAGTTGCCAGTGCATCAAAAGTAAAAAATACTATTTCTTCTGAATGCAGTGCATTTCCACTATCCTCATGACAATCCTCACCACTAATGTTTAGCAAACTGCAGTACAAGATGACAAAGCAGTATGTTTATAGGTGAAGTCAACAACTAAGCACATTCATAACTGGGGGTTATGCTATGCTATTGTATGATTTACAGTTACAGCAAAATTGTCTCATTTTTTAATATCCATTGTTTTATATACCCATTTTTGGGTACTCTGGTTTTGGAATTCATTTCACATACAGACGAAAAAGTGTGTTTTGCATTTTATCAAGCTGGTGTGCTTGGTGTATCTCTTGGTAATAACATTTGTCATTGTGTAACCATAAACAATACTCTCTTCTAGGGATAAGCTTTATTTTCTAATTTTTTATTATAGCAAAATGTATTTTACATGCTTTGAGAGGCACGCTCATTTGTGACTTAATTTTCCCCGAAAACTACTAGTGTATGGAAAACAGAATTCTCCTACATAGTACCTTTTTTAGACAATTGTTAATCTGTTAAACCTACCAACGTAATGCAAACAAAGAAAAACATATGAAGGAGTTATTAATCAATATTAGCAGCCTAAAACAAAACTTAACTCCCTACACATCTTTCTCACCTTGGAGTATGTAGACATCTGTGCAGTGACTGCAAAATTGTTTAAAATTGTGGATAGCCCTCTGTTCAGGACTATAACTCCTTCAACAAGTTTAGATCAGCTTACTTCACTGGAGGGGAAAATGGTGGAGATGTCTCAGTCATCATCCAGAAGAGACTCTCATCAAGTCTGCTAAAGCAACGCAATGAGCTAGACCTTCTTGGTGTTAAAATAACTATCAGAAAGGTCTATATATTAGCTAGCTATAGAACTTCCGCTAAAACTCAAGAATGTCACAACATCTATTTACAGGAACTGTAATCACAGTATTAAACTAAGTGCCATTTTCCTAGGTAATCTATACTGTCCAACTTTAGACTGGGAAACCTATATCACCAGTAGTTATCCTGGACTTTGGTAATACATATGCCTTGGAACTATTAGTCAGAATACCCTACCACTGAAGGTACTTCCCCAAGACAAATTATCTACTACTCCTAAGTAATTATCTATTACTCCTAAGTAATACATTGGCAATCTTCAAATCCTCACCAAAACCAGTTAACACTGCTAAATACATGGAAAAGTATACCACCACAATATACCAACATGTACCTTGTAAGGACAAACACAAGGCAACCCCCCATGGTTGGACCATAATATCAACAGGCTTTAGAATGAAAGGAAGAGATTTTAACCAAAAGAAAGAAGAGCAATTCCCATAATGATGTGAGCCCTTGTTATTGAAATAAATGATGGATCTTGAAATCCACCAAAGCCAAGATTGAGGCTAAAATAGCCACCTGAGCCAAAGACAATCGCAGCATGCTTTTTAGTTACATTTGTAAACTCAGAAGCACAATGCAGCAATGTGATGAGCTGATTTTGAATGATGTTACCTACACTGATGTTAATGATGCAATGAACATATTACCACTGACAAATGCATGCCAGATTTTACCCCACTCCTTTCCATCTATCCAACAAGATATACCTGAAACAGACTGGTTACCAGCTATCACACAAACAACTGCTTCAATAGGCTTTGGCAGTATCCCTGGGAACATCAACAACATGAAGCATGATTTGGCCATCTCCCAAATAAGATTTTTGAACCTCAGCCTTCATATGGGTGTTGTACCAAACACAGAGCATCTAGTCATTCTCTTGCATAAGGGAGGACCTTCCATAGACCTAGGCAATTAGACCCATAGTCTGACCACCCTCGTATGCATAGCCATGGGAAGATTTATCCTTGAACCAATCAGTAAGGATATATAGAACCTCCAAACACTGGACCCACCTCAGTTTAGATTTGTCAAGGGCAGGCAATGCTTATTCAACCTGTTGGACTTTTTTGAAAAAGTCATCAAAGCAATGTATAAAGGTAAAATGGTATGCACCCACATACCTTATCCTGGCCAAAGCTTTTGACACAACTGTCTACTCAGGCATAGTAGAAAAGCTAAATAAACTGGGAATAAACCTCCCCTATTCTGATCTCCTGTGTCCTATCTCCATGAAGAGCCTAGTCTCCAGTGGAATGCTCCAGGGTTTGGTGCTAGAATCTCTCCTGTTTGGCATCTACTTATCTAAAGTAGAAGCCAATACCAGAAGGCTCCACCTAAGTTTTCAGATTACTGCAAACAAGGATCAGTCTCTGAATCCCTGAATGACTAAACCATTTTGTCCCAAACAAATAACCAGTGCTAGAATCATGGACTGAAACTAAATGCCAAAAAATATATTCTTGTATCCTTTGGATTGTCATATGCACCAGGGAGCTACGATATTGGCATTGCATCCCGAAGAGTTGACCTAGTTGTTTAGGATTTGGGGAATTATGGTGACTGACCTAACGTTTGGCCAACATGTGTCAACTGTGTCACAAGAAAGTTCTATACTGTGCAACTTCTACACAAAGATTGTATCTAGCTTTGTACCTAGTTCTAGAGAAGTAATTGTCCCTTTTACACAGCCTTCATTAGGTCAGTCATTGAGTATAATGCCCCCTTTCTTATGCATCTATACTGACATATACTGACACATGCAACAACTGGAATGCCCACAGTGATACCTTACTAAAAGGATACAAGACCTTAACAGTACTTTCCACATAGACTGACTCAAAGCCCTGTTACTATATATACTCTGTATCCTACAGACTGCTAAGAGGTGACCTGTTGCTAGCATGAGAAACATCCTCTGACTCAATACTGATGGACCTTCTGAACACTGTCAAGTCAAATGGCATCAGAAATGCATGGTCCAGGGATTTAATCTCTTCTGCAACATCAGAATAATGGTTTGGAAGGATGGGTACATCTTGTGGAGGATACCACTGCTCTGGGACAGATGGCTTGCCCTCATAAAACAAAGGTCACCCCTGTCCATATTCAAGCTTAGCTTGTTTGTACAAATAAGTAATAACCCAAGAATGCCCTCTGTACTATTAATGGACAAAGGCAGTTCCTAAATCCTTTATCCAATGCATGGGTCCCCTCAAATTATACATGGTGTGATCCCAGTTATTCTCACCAGGGGTAAGATATAATTATTAACCATGGGATGGTTAAGGCCAATCTATAACCACATAGGATATGTTAATTTAAGCATAAAAAAGCAAACTGGCTGGATTTAAAAAGCAGCTAGTCCATTACTTATCTATGAATATATAAAGGGAGGTTATCAGATGGTCACATTCTGAAAACTTCATAAGAAAATCTAGAAACAGTAGAGAGGAAGTATTGTTTCAAATTAGGTAGAATTTAGGCCAGAATAACCTTTGTAAATTGACAGTGCAACTTTTACAAAAGTCAGACGAAAGCAAAAGTATAACTTTCAGTTATCTTCAGGATAAAATAAACAAAGCTATCAACAACATAAATATATAGATAACTGTCAGTGTGATTTCAGATCTGAAACCATTATATGCTTCTGTATAAAAGTGATGCTGTCATTGTTTGCATATATTTTGGCATAAACATTTAAGCTGCACTTTTGTCTTTGAGGGTAGGAGCCAGTTCCAAAGATTTTTTTTTTGCGTATGTTAAACCTTATAGCTTTTAATTACTAAGAGCAAAAATAAATAAGCATATAAAATATATATCTTATGAGCTTTATATTTTATAATTACTGAATGTGTTTTACTTAACATTTTATTTTTTCTTTACTTTGTGATCTAAGCTCACTGTACTTGCATTTTGATTAGTTTATGACTGAAAGTCTTTTACTGCCAAGTTTGCTTACCAATAAAGAAAAAAACATTTTCTGACATGCTCTCTCAAAAGGTATAAATAATTCTGAGAGTTCAACATAATAACCAACATTATAGATTGCTGTCTTGCATATCTTGACTGGTTGTTTAAGGCATAGCTCTCAACCTTCCATCTCCAAAATGAGGAACACTCACCTTCATAATGGGGAACAAATTGGCAAAATGTGGAACACATACTAATGGCTTACTAACAACTTCAACTAGGATGGTTAAAATATGCTAGTTTTACTCATAAAGATCATCCTTTAATGAATTACTATCTACCATGGATTTTACTTAAAAAAAAAAAGTTCCTAACACTGAATGCGTGACAGACACTTTCAATGTGGAACTTTGAGGAACTTCGTGGAACATGAACTTTTTAAGACCCCAAATGAGGTACGTTCCTCGTAATGAGGTACACTTGAGAGGTATGGTTTAAGGGAGTATATTTTTTTTATGGATTGCATCTGAATAACTTAAAACATGAATCTTGATTGCATTAAATGATGCATTTTTACCAGAGGCATTTTTTTTAAATGTGGCACTTCTGCTAGTAGATTAAAAACATGGTGTGACATGTATTACTGGAGAGATTGTACAGACATTGTAGCAAGTGTTATACATGCATTCACAAATAGTTTTCTCATAAATAACACACTTGCTATGTGATACACAATTTATTGAATAGCAGTTTATTTTTGTGTTATGACAAGTGCTGAAACTTTTTTTTTTTGGGGGGGTAAGGTATTTCGTTTTTGTGGCAATCATGTAAAATAGTATTTCTTTTTGGTTGTAGCAGTCTTGATTATAATTAAGCATGGGTTATGGGTCTTGAACACACACTTCATGGTGGGTGTGTACTACCCACTACATATAAAAAAATCTCTGCATGTCCTTTTATTTGTTTGATTTTGGAAAACAGAAGTTTTGGAAATGTAAATTTGCTTAAATGTGACCCAAGGAATCCTATTCTACTGTTTAACATTTTAATGATAGAATGGGTTTATTTCTTAGCCTTATTCTTCTGAAATTCATAAATGAGGATATTTCCTTCTACCTACATTTCTGAAGAATTATACTACTCCTCTTCCACGCTTATGATTTTTAACATTTTACCTGCTCTAGTATTAAAATGAATATTGTGTTCTGCAATATAACTTGTGTATTTGATAACAAGAATATGCAAACAATTTAATAAATTAACTTTAGACTGACAAATGCAAATTTCTAATATAGCTCTTCAAAGGGAAAAGAACTAAGACAATGTAAAAGGTAAACTTAAAAAAAAAATGTAAATAGTAACAGCTTGAAAGACAGATGAGATGAATTCTGATGTATTTTCGAGATGCAAGGGCCATTCCAGGTGTAACTTTGAAATCTCTCCATTTTATAAAAATCAGACATTTAAACAGGTGACAGTTTCTGTTGCACAGTTATAATATATATTTCAAAATAAAACAAGTGATGCCCTTATATTTGGTCCTCTTATTCATGAACGTGTGTTATATGAAACAGATGTCAGAAACTGAAGTATAGAGTGATATAACCATTCAATTTCTTCATGATGCCTGGACAGCAGAACAGTAATACATTGCCAAAAACAGACAGTAATGCATTATTGCAGCATCTTCCTTAGAATTTTTGGAATGCTACTCAATACCAGGCTTGTACCTGCCTGGGATGCATTGTCTTAGAAGTCATAGGTTCATAGGTTCATACTAGGCTATCTGCCCTAGGGCATTTATAAGCCTAGCCAGAGTGTGTTTGGCTTTCGCCAGTTAGTATACTGTGCCTCTGACTAACAGTGACACAGAAGTGATAGCCGGGGTAAACCTACGATCTCCCATCCACTCATCAAGATTCCTTTTGAAGAGAGTCAATGTGGGACTCTGCCTAACCTGGACTGGGATTTTATTCCAGAGTGAAGGGAGCCTCTGGGTTATGAATCTGTCCCTCCAGCATGTCCTATTTATTTCAGTGCTGAGGTTCAAGTCTCTCGAGCGCGTAGCTCGATGGGATTTGGATTTTCTGAGGTGCAGCATGTCCATTAATTCCGGGTTGGACATGGCTTTATACGTCAGGCACAGATCGCCTCTGAGCAGGCGGTATGCCACTGAGTAGAGCTGGAGTTTCTTTAACCGGGCAGCATATGGCATCTGTTTGAGCCCTTTGATCCTCTTGGTGAGGTACTTTTGGGGTCTTTCCAGTTGCTGCAGGTGTCTGGTAAGGTACATCCCAAAAGGGGCATTGTACTCAATTATGGGCCTGATGAGGGATGAGTAAAGAGGCACGATGACCTCCCCTGATCTAGATGTGAATCCCTTCATGATTAGGTGGGCTATATAAAATGTTTTTCTAACCACTTTGGCCACGTGGTTGTCAAATGAGAAATTGCTATCAACTTGGGTCCCCAGGTTCCTAATGACTTCTTCTGTACTTAATGGATTACCACCTATATGGTAATTTGTGGGCACTTTTTTTTTGCCAAAGGGGATGACTATACACTTTTTGGCGTTTAGCTTGAGGCCATGGCTTTGGCACCAGTTTGTCTGTTTCTGAGGCCCTTTTGGAGGATGCTTGTGTCGGCTGGAGAGTTGATTATGGTGCCCAGATTGCAGTCATCTGCAAACTTGGTCAGCCACAGTCCTTCCGTGTTGGCCTGTACCGCCGAGAAATATATACCGAATGAGAGGTCCCAGGACTGAGCCTTGTGGGACGCCACTTGTAACTGGTTTGGAGTCTGACATGGCTCCAGCAATTCTAACCATGTGGGTTCTGTCCTTGAGCCAGTTTGCAACCCATCTAGTGACATAGGTGTTTATATTTAAGCTGGTGAGCTTATCTATAATGCCCGAGTGGAGTATTGTATCGAAGGCTTTTGCGAGGTCCAGGTAGGCTGTGTGGACCACCTTCCCTCGTCAATGGCCTTGGTGACTGTTTCAAAGAAATTGACCAGGTTTAAGAGGCAGGATCTGCCCTTAACAAAGCCAAACTGGGTAGGATCCAGTGTCTGTAGGTCCCCAATATCTTTATTTATGAGGTCCATGATGATCCTTTCCATAGCTTTGCAGACCAAGCTAGTCAGGCTTATGGGGCGATAGTTTCCAGGATCCGTTGAGGCACCACCTTTGTGGAGAGGGACCACTGTTTCTGTATGCCACGCTTTGGGTACATATCCTGTAGTAAGGCTAAGATTGAACAGTAGTTTTATGTTTGGGTTTAGCTCTTCTTGGAGTTCATGTAGGACGCAGCCCGGGACACCATCTGGTCCCATTGATGCTGTGTTTTTTGCTTTGGAGAGGGCTCTTACCTGAGCATCTGAGATGTCAGGGGCAGCACTCTGTTGGGATAGATATTTGCCCTTTTGGTGGGGAGTTTGCACTGAACCTGTCAGCTAGGATGTTGGCAATGTCTGTGGGCTCGGTGTATTTTTTGTCATTTTGGACTAATTCTGAGCATATCTGGGAATTCCCACCCAGGTTCCTAACATAACTAAAGAAAGCCTTGTGATTATCCTTAGTGTCCTGTGCAATTTTTCTCTCGAAGCTGGCCTTAGACGATTTTATGAGTGCCCATAGTTTTTTGCTAATACTGATCAGAGATGCCTTCCCTTTTTGGGATTTTGCTCTATCATGTGGTTGCTTCCTCATTCTGTTGTAAAGTTTGTTTATGCCTGGGGTCCACCAGACAGGACATCTGCCTTTAGAGGATTGGGTCTTGGTTTTATTTGGGATTGCATGATCCATGCATTCCTGAAGGTGTTCATAGAATGCATTTATAAAGGATTGTGCGGCCTGGACTGTATTTTACACAGGCCCCCGGGGGCTTTGAAGGATTTCGCCTCGGTTTTGAGGCATGTGAAATTTGCTTTAGAGAAGTTTTTCACTGTGGTTTTCTGGGTAGGGGGTGGGGTCGGGATGTGAATATGCAGTGAGATGAGTTTATGGTCTGATCTTACCAGTGAGGGATACACTTCTGGTCTGGAGCATAGTGTCCCCATGTTGGTGATGATCAGGTCCAGTATGTTTTCCCCTCTTGTAGGAGTGGTAACAAGTTGTTCCATAGCATTTGAGTTTATAAATTCTAGGAACCTTTGGGCTAGGGTGTTGGAGCTAGAGTAATGCTCCCAGTCTATGTTTGGGTAGTTGAAGTCGCCCAATATAATGGTGTTTGGAGAGACCTTCATATTTTCCAGTATTCTCAGGAAGGCCGAGTGGGGTTCCTGTGTTTGGGAGAGTGGTCTGTAGCAGGCTATAAACTGGAAGGCAGTTTTACCCACAGTTAGTTGCACATGGATAGTCTCTGATGCTTCGTGCTGTGCCACCAACCTGGAGGTGTGGGTATCTTTGATAAATATTGATACTCCCCCTCCTTTTGTGGTTCGGTCCAAGTTTTGGGGCCGAAAAGCATGGTATGAGGTATAACCTGGTAGTGCTGGGGTGCTCTCGGGAGCCTTGAACCAGGTTTCTGTTACTGCACAGATATCGATGTTCTCCATGCTAAGGAGAGTTTCAAGTCCATGCATCTTGAGGTTTAGACTTCTGGCATTGAGTAGCATTACTCTTAGTTTCTTATCCCTTGTGATACCTATGGAGGTGGGTTTGTCTTTTGAGCCTTGCCTAAAAAAGGCACTATGGGGGTAGAAAGAGCCTTTGCCAATATCCGAAAGCCCAGGGGTGACAGGTGCAAGCCGTCCCTAGCGAAGCATCGTGGCTTGTCGAGCATGTCATCCCAGGCTGACAGGCATTGGATCCCCATTGAATGACACCAACACTTAAGCCAAATGTTGAAATTGATCATCTTGTCTTCATATTGTGGCATCATTCTTGGTGAGGGTAAGATGCTACTCAAGGTCAGGGTCATACCGGCCTGGGCTACATGCTCAGAGAGCTCCTCTACTTCTCTTTTCATGTAGTCCAGGGAGGTACGTCTCAGGTCATTCACACCAGCATGGACAATGACTGAGTCATATTTGTACTTGCCTTGGAGTGACCGGAGTGCTTGTGTTATGTGGCGGATCCTAGCGCCCGATAGGCAGCTCACTGTGACCTTCTCCTTGTTCAGCCTGGTGAGCGGGACGTCAGTGTGCCTGACAATAGAGTCACCTATTACAAGTGTATCAGGTGTGTTGTTTAGCCTTAAGGGCTGTGACTGTTCGGCACACTGGCTTTGTGAGCTATGTGTTGCATGTGTTTTGGGGTAGCAGTTGCTTGGGTGTCTGCTTTGGAGGTCTCTGCTGCTTAGGCAGATTTTTATTTAGAGCCTCCGAGTATGTTTTTGTGTGTTTGTGTTTGGTTTGTTGTCGTGGTAGGTCTATGTGAGACTGGAATTGTAGTGAGTGTGGTTTCCTTCTCCTCCTGACTGGTTACGCCAGTACTGAGTTGAGAGAGCTTAGCCTCCAGTTTGTCTATATGGTTGCATCTCTCGCATGTGCTGGAATTTGTTGGGAGGAGGAGAGGGTTGTCTGTGTACATGAGGCAGTTGTAACATTGCCTCAAGATTCCCAGATTCACCAGCTGGACCGGAGAGGAGATTGACAACTGCCCTTTGGACATGCTAGAATAGTATTGGGAATTCCTTTATAATTGAAAAAAAGGGCCAATGGGGAACAAGGTACTCAAGGGGAGTTTGTGAGGGTGTAGTGCTTTTAATTTTTTAGAGCTGACTTATATAATTGCTTTAGTGAGCAAGTGCCAGGTAACTTAAATGCAATGTGTTACAGGTAACTTAAATGCAAAACGACAAACAGTAACTTTCTTTCAAGTGAAACAAGGAAATAAGTACAGTAAGCAATGCAGATATCACTAGGGATCCACAGAAGTGCTAAAAGGCTGCGTTTTAGGTGGAATTAGCATTTCAGGGAAATAAACAAACAACAAGCATACAAATAAAGCTAGATTCAGCAGGCCTGGATCTATTCTATGCTACAGCAAACAAGGTGTACCAATTTCAGTAAGAAACAGTTAGAATATGCAGGCACTATAAGCCTTTAACCAGAAATTCCCTGCTCAGAAGGGCAGAGTCCAGCCTCTCCTCCCACAAGAGTACAGACCGCAATCCTTCTTAACGTAAAATAACTGGCCTGAAGCCCAAGTGCTTAAACCAGAACTAATACACTTTTAGAATAAAGCCTGCTGCTGATATTGGTGATTTTCGTTTGCTTTTTCGACCATTACATGATGGATTTACCTAACATAGAATTGGACTATAATCCCACTGCTACAGGAGCCGTTGATGGCTGGAGTTGTTTGTTTCAACAACAACAAGAAAATCTGCTGTTGAAATTTGATATGGGTAATCATGTTTCGAACAAGGTAATACAGAGCACTGACAACTTGACAGAATTTTATGGCTCACTTAGAAGTCTAGAAAATGATTTATATAAACTCCATAGACTTATATGGCAAAGACGGCACATGGAGGCGTGCCTTCATTTCAAAGTTATACCGCGAGGAATGAGGGTTCTATGTATGCCAAGCTATGGTGATAGCCACCCGGAATTGCTACGAAGGTGGCAGCAACTGAATGTAGAATTTGGAACCAAATACATTCACTTGTTAATAGATTACTTCTCTCCTATAGAAGCTGAACTAACTACCAAAGTCAAGGATGAATATAAATCCCTCATTACCAACTATAAAAGTGAACTTTGTGTTTCTAAAATTAATAGTATGTGCGGACAACTTGTGCACTATAGTAACAGACTGGAGCAAATTAAGCTCAAGAAATTGAAGCGTGATTGTCAGGATTTCCAGTTGGGGCGCATTTTTATGTGGTCGAGAAACCATGAAAGTGAATCTGAAACTGTTTATCCAGATAATAATACCCGTACTTCTACATCTGATAATGTCATATCCACTGATATTCAGATCGAACCTCATATGACTGGTGAACATTCTGTTGATACATCTGGTAGGGACCTGCCACTCTTTAATGCCTCCACACCCTGTAACCAACAAGGTTTGAAGCATCATGAAGGGTTAGGGGCCAGATCGAAAGTTGATGTGGCCGTGAATCCTTGTTTGCCTGCGGCGCCTTTAAACTATCCATTTCCTTACAAAAGCAGAACGCAGACGTGTTAACAAAGCCGAGGCAGAGGCAAAAGAAAACTGTCGGGGGAAGAATTAGAACCGATGAGAAGGATAAGGAACTGAATACTCTGTTTTTCAATTTAACCACAAGAGAATTTTCCCGTGTTGAACAGATTGTTCTAAATAAGGGCCTTTCCTTCATTCCTTCAAGAGGAAGTGAGCTTTCGGACACTTTGATAGCCTTGCGTTTATTCGCCAGGAGGCTATCTTTAAAGGTACTGTTTAAAGACAATAATAATGATGATTTTTCTTTTGCATCGAATGTTTGTAAAAGGAAAAGTTGCTTTATGCCGCCTATGCCTAATATGGTTGAGTGTTTTCTATGCTCATGTGAACATGATTTCTATTCTTATTATAAAGAGGGGAAACATAAAGGTATATTTGTTAACTTAAATCTAGGACAGAGATGTTGTCTTAATAACCTTTGTAATGACAATGGTATTGTATTTAAACCGGCAGACAAAGGTGGAGGGGTGGTTGCCATGGACACCGGAATGTATACTGAATTGATGCTTAACATGCTTAGTAATGACATGGCATATAGGTTGATGGATAAATCTGAAGTAGACTCCATGATAAGATATGTATATGACACAATATATGATATGCTTATGACTAGGTGCATTGACAAACCTTTGTATGATTTTTTAATTGTGGACTCTCCTTTAATTCCTTTGATTAAAGGACTACCCAAAATGCATAAAGGAGAAAATCCCCCTCCTTTGCGGCCCGTAGTCTCTGGAAGACATTGGGTGACTGAAAATGCATCTATCTACATACAGTCTAAATTAGGCCCCCTGGTTAATTCCATTCTTTCCATTCTAAAAGATACATATGGACTGTTGAAGGATTTACAACAGGATACTGTCAGTGATAAAATACACAGCGAAACGCTAATGGTAACACTAGACATTAAGAACCTATTTACCAGCATTCCTAATGAATTTGGCCTTGATGCCATAAGGGAGTACTTACTTTCCTGTAATGCCATGGATAAAAATGACCAAATGGTGATTTTTACTCCACTGGATATGGTCTTGAATAACAACATCTTTTTATTCAAGGAGCAAATCTATACACAAACATGGGGAGTGGCAATGGGCACTCCCTGTGCTAATGCTTATGCGAATTTGACCATTTACCAGTGGGAAAAGGAGTTTATTTTTAATAACCCAAGGTTCAATAATATTATCTTATACAAACGCTTCGTGGATGATATTCTGTTGTTTTGGAATGGGGGTGAAGATTCTTTACATGAGTTTGTGTCTTACATGGAATCTACCACTTCTTTTTTGAAGTTCACCTATGAATATTCTGTTGTTAGTGTGAATTTCTTGGATGTTACTATCATGAAGGATGTCAACAATCAGATTGTCACTTCTTTGTACCGGAAGCCATGCTGGAAAAATAGCATTCTGCATTTTGACAGCATGCATCCGCGCTACATCTTCCGTAATGTAATAAAAGGCCAGATGAACAGAATATACAAACTTTGTAGTTCCCAGGAAGACATGTTGAGGCTAGTGGAATTTCAAAAAAACTGCTTTGTGAACAGAGGCTATCCAATATGCCTGATAAATGATTTAACAACAGCAGTTCCAGAAACTCCTGTCTATAGGAGGAAAGGCAATTACCATCATAATATTGAAAGAAATAAGGTTCAACCATCATTTAGTTTAAAATACACGAACGATGTAGACCACATTATGCAGATTATAAAAAACTGGAAGATCTTACTACTTGATCCTGTTGTATCCCAGATAGTGGGTAATAAACCAATTTTTAGATTTAGTAATAGCCTGAATTTGAAGAGGCTATTATGTAAAGAAAAAAATGGATTCCAGGAAATTAGATATTAGAGCAAGCTATAAGAAGGGTACTTATCCCTGTAAAAAGTGTAGTATATGCAAATATTTGTCGACAGCCCAGGATTTTACTGTTCCGGGCCTAAATACTACCTTTAGCCCGATGTTTTATGCAACATGTGACACTAGGAATATCATCTATTTAGCTAGTTGTGATTCGTGCACAGCATATTACGTGGGTATGACTAAGCGGAGATTTAAAGACCGTATCTATAACCACATGTACGACATTAGAAAGGGCAATCTAACTAATGTTCTAGCTAAACATTGTCTAACATTTCCACATCATGTTTTTAAATTTAGGGTAATCCAAATAGTGAATGTGAATAAGAGAGAAAAAGATCCAACTGGTACCCTTGAGCTATGTGAATTAAAATGGATCCTGAATTTAAGAGCCCATATAGAACCGGGTCTTAACTCGATGGTTAGTATTAAACCGGCTCTTCTGGGATCCTGTTAGATGATGATGCATTGGCTCCATATATTGGATGTCTATTTATATCAAATATATTTGTCACATCAAGTCTATAAAAAATATTAAATAAATGAAATATATATATATTTATTTATTTATTTATATTTATTTGTAAATATTTATATTTATGTTGTTGGAACCCAAGTGTCTATGTTGTTATATATAGAGAGGTAGTATTGAATGAACAAATATATGGTCCTTCAGGCTGACGGAGAGGCACGTCGATGTACTGTTATTATTAGGCATATAGGCTTATTGATGGGTATTATGGTTAAGTTCTTATAGCGTAGACATATTATTTATATCTACGTTTACTATGAAATGTTAATGAAATTAACTAGCACTACAGTTAGAATGGTAATAAATCTGTTAGAAAATGTCTCTTTTGAGAATTTTTTTGCTAACGGATTATAAAGTAATGACTATAAGGTTTCTTTCCTCTTTTTTCCTATTGGGTGTTAAATTATGTTTTAAAATGTATAAAGATGTATGGAACATCTCATTTTATTTGTTCTATATATAGGGGAGAACCTCTATGTTAAAAAATGCCATTTCTCTTTTAAATTTTTTAAATTTATTTAACTGTGTGCTAATTGGAATCCTGATGGAATGATTGATGATGCTCTGTTTATATATAAATGCTAGTTTTAGATTGTTTAATTGTAACCTGATGAAGCACACCGGGATGGTGTGTGAAAGCGCTTGTTCTCTCAATTAAATTTTTGGTTTTTACATCGTGGTGGTTCCTTGCAGTTTCTTTGCTTGCTACACTTTTAGAATAACAGACACTGAGCTCTCAGTCAGCAGTTCCCAACTTAGATGGATGTAAGCTACCTGTCCTGCCACCACAGTGCAGGCCACAAACCTTCCTAATGTAAAACAACTGGTCTGAAGCCCAAGTGCTTAATCCAAAAGACTTAGAAATGATAGCTACACTTTAATCAAGTTACTACCAGCAGTAATAAATACAACTGAATACTTTAAAGAATGCCTGGATTAGTGCTCAAGTTATACAAACAAGGCTAGATTCAGCAGGCCTGGATCTAGTCTATGCTACAGCAAACAAGGTGTACCAATTTCAGTAAGAAGCAGTTCAAATATGCAGGCACTATAAGCTTTAACCAGAAATTCCCAGCTCAGAAGGACCAGAGTCCAGCCTCTCCTCCCACAAGAGTGCAGAACACGAACCATCTTAATGTAAAATAACTGGCCTCAAGCCCAAGTGCTTAAACCAGAATTAATACACTTAGAATAACAGACACTGAGCCCTCAATCAGCAGTTCCCAACTTAGAAGGATGTAAGCTACCTGTTCTGCCACTATAGTGCAGACCACAAACCTTCTTAATGTAAAACTGGTCTGAAGCCCAGGTGCTTAAACTAAAAGGCTTAGAATGAGTTACACCAAGCAGCAATAAATACAATTGAGTACTTTTAAGATGATGCAAAATAAAGTAGGAAAAAACACAAATACAGTAAAAGCTGATAATTTTTTTTTTTTTTTTTTGGAATTCGACAAAGCTCTGACAATATCAT
Organism: Protopterus annectens; assembly: GCF_019279795.1. Lineage (NCBI taxonomy): Eukaryota > Metazoa > Chordata > Ceratodontiformes > Protopteridae > Protopterus > Protopterus annectens. The sequence continues at coordinate 558,843,234 of NC_056743.1, read as the reverse complement.
GTTATAGGTCGCAGCATGAATCAGGGATCCGCTTTTTAATCTAAGATGGATTTGGCAGAAGCAGACATGGTAAACCTTATTTTTAATGGTGTTTTCCATGTATAGTATCATAGAAAGTGTCTGATCTGTTAATACCCTGTGAACCAGAATTCTTATGCTGACTTATTCCTGATATATTTGACGACATTTTTGTAAGCTTTCCATATTTAGTGTCCAATTTTGATGAAAGGCTCTAATATTCTGCTAAATTAATTGAATTACCTTTTTCCTAACCATTTTTCTAATTTTATTCACAGATTTGTCTTGTTTCTTTGTACAATTTCTACCATGTGCTAGTTGTAATTGTCTAGGCCCCATCACGTATTGATATTCAGCTTGCATGTATGCTGCCCTAGCATTTTTTGTTAGTCCTTGATATTGTATGGCAAATGAAAGATTTTAGCTTTCTGTACATAGCATGCCATGTTTTTTAAATATCAGAATCATTCCTCATATCCCTTTATATTGTAATTTTGTAAAAAAAAAAAAAAAAACAGGTGTTCTGCAGGTCTAAACAGCTCACCTTTGTGTTCTCACATAGTACTTACTACGCACAGTAAAATCTTCAGTTACATTAAGTTCTAGTATTTTGCAGTGAATTTCATTAACTTCAATCCAAATGTGGTAGGGTGATTTTATTCATAATTGAGTTTTCTTCTTAAATATACTTATAATCATTGACATTCTAGTAAAATTATTGAATGCGTTATTCATGCCCTTCTCTCCCCTGCCTCCCAACACACAGACAAGTGCGGACATATTGCTGTGGGCCTTCAGTTTTTTTCCCTTTTCCCAGAGACATTGCATTACATGTCTCCTATTGACTAATACTGTAGTCTTCTGTTAACTTATGTGGGCTTTTACATATCTAGTATGAAAGTCATATTAAATGTGTTTCTACATTTAGTAAAATGCAGTATAAAAATACTTTCAATATTATACTACTTTGTTTTAGCTCTTTAAATTACTTTACATCCTCTG
>NC_056743.1:558809714-558839714 GCF_019279795.1 Protopterus annectens | reverse complement strand
CCCTTGTGCATCCACCATGTTGAAACAAACAGCGTGGAATTATTTTCTGTAGGCCACCGCGGTAAAAGGAAATAGTGTGACTGAAGTGTGTTCAGAGGAGAGCTACAAATATGATTAAGGGGAATTAAGTAGCTGATTTTCCAGATCATTTAGAAGGACTTGGATGCGTATCCTTCACAGCAGAGGAGTTGAGGTGAAAAGGAAATGCCCAGGCGCTCTAAGGGTAGAGGCAATAAATGGACAGAGTCAAAAGCATCACAGAGTCGAAGGCATCTTTCAGCTGAAAAAAACTCACATGATGTGGATGGCGCACTACAGACTGAGGATGCAGGTTGTTATTATCAAGGCAGAAATAATATTTGATGCACAATGTGCTGGATTAGTAAAAGAACGATAGAGGAGCTACCAAAAAAGTAAAAATGAAAGCTATAGCAAACATGACACACAAATTAAAGGGGACAAGTATCTGACTTTAACCAAACTGGAAGCGTAATTTGGCCTGTTGACCTTTTTCTGCCATCCTAAATCTCCGATTTTTTGCATTATTCTCTTCATATTCACAGACATGCAGTGAACATGCGTCACTGTGTGGCTTTTCTGTGCGTGTCTTTAGTACATAATAACAGACATGCAGTGAACATGCGTCACTGTGTGTGGCGTTTCTGTGCGTGTCTTTAGTACATAATAAGAAAACAAATGAACCCTCCAAGATGTTCCTTTAGTGTAGCAAGAAGCCATAAGATAGTGTAGTCTGTTTAAGTAAGGATAAGATGGATGTTTGAGAGTTGAGTTAAGGAATAAGTCAGTAGGAAAGTAAGAGAAATGGGGTCAAGAGGGAGTTTTAAGAAGAGGTAGTGGAGGGGTAGTGAGGGAAAAAAAGTATGTAGGAGGTAGTTGAAGGTGAGTAAAGAAAAAGGGCATAGGTGGATGCTGGAATAAAAGTTTGGGAGAAAGATGACTTTGAAAGGTTAAGGAGGAGAGATGTGGTTTATATGTTTGCTTTTAGAGCATAGCCAGGTATGTGTATTAAAAAGGTATTTTTAGTGAAATCTTTAATTTCTTGGTATCATCAATACTAGCAATTTGTTCTGGTAAAGCGTTCCATAGTTTAGCTATAGTATAGGAATAAAAACAATAGCCGGCCCTTTTAGGTTTGTGTACATTTATTTGTCTCTCTCAGTGGTGGGGATTTTAACACAGCTGAGCTACTCTTTTTGTTATAGTTTTCTTACTGAAATCATTTGAATGGTAATGGCTCCAGACCTAGGTCTTACTGTTACTCTGTGATACATACCTCTCAACCTCTTAGAGGAAAAAATCCGGACAAAGCCTAACATGATGGGGGGACAAATAGGGACAGATTTTAAATATTGCTCTTACAAACTTAGAAAGTTGATAGAATAATAGGTTTTGTATTAGCATGACATTTCTGAAGTATGTGGAGTCTTAAACTCAAATGTCTGTCATTATTTAATGAGTGGAATCCTCAGCTATATGCCAGAAAAGTGCAGATTTTTGGAGGAACACACCAAAAATGAGGCAAAATCTGGACATCCTTTGAAAATCTGTACAGTTGAGAGGTCTGCTTCTGACATGCAATGGTTTCTAATAACATGTATCAAAATAAACTGTTAGAGCTAAGTTAGGAGTTAAGGATTTGATTTTTAAACAAAGAATGATGACGTGTAGATTATTTCAGGATTTTTGAGCTTTATATTTGGTTTGGTACGTTATCGAATATCTCTGTGGTGCTGCTGTTAGCATCTCCAAATATTTTCATGTTTTATTGCTCTGCGTTTGGAAATAGCAAAGGTATATACATTCAGTTTAAGTGAATAATGCCGTAACTGATCTGCCTAAGTATATTGATTTAATTAATGTAGGTACAGAGGAGTAATTGATTAGTGCAGGTGTAGAGCTGTCATTGATTGATCAGGGCAAGTGTATTATGCAGCTTTAATTGATGGTCAGCGGTATACAGGGAAATAAATGATGCTGCTTTTCCTCCTGAGGAATGTCCTCATCAATGCATTTTATCAAATTAACCAAAGCAATCCAATTCTCTTTGAAAGGAATTGTATCATTGCATCAGTGCTGTGTAATTCCATTCTCAGCCCAAAATGACCTCAGACTAAACATGTCTAGCTGAACCAGTGGAATGGTCTGTATGTCCCTTCACAAAAAATAACTACGAGGCATCTAAATTCATGTGAAAGTGTCTGACAGAGAATCTCATAAGAAACCTAGTCATGTTTTTTTCTACTTGTTTTTCACCATTGCATCTCTTACACTATGTATGGCCATGTTTTTCTGAAAAGTATAGTCTGTAGGCAATGCATTTCTAGCTATATTCGCCTCATAAAACCCTGATGTTTAGTCACAGTTGCATATTTTCAGTTCTACACAAAATGCTGTTACTTTTCTCCTCTATCACTTTTGAAGTATGCAATGCTCCAATCAGTGTTGTTATATTAGAAAAGTTTATTTGGAAAATAATCCTCCTTCATTGAATAAGAACAGAACATTATTTGATTTCTGACTGAATGTTTCAAGAAAACTATACCTGTTAAAGGAGTTTGAACTTTTGACTAGGAAATTCTCTATCAAGTAGTAAAGCATTTCAAGTGTAATTTTTGCCTAACATCTCAGTGTATCTTCTGTGTTACTTGGTTTTCACCTGATGTCTGGATTCATTGTATCCTCCTCCAAATCAAATAGAAAAAAATCCATGGTAATTGTGCTCAGATAATTTCTTGTATTTTGTGTGTTGTATACTGTTTGCCTTTCATCTAGGCTCATTTATCCTTACAAAAATCAAGTAGGAGAAAGTTATATGTGGTGAAATATTTAAGTTCCTTGTATTTTGTGTGACAGTTTTACTGTAGTTTTTTTGACTTGTATTATGCTCATTTAAATAGGAACAATTGCTTCATGGTAATAGTGCCTAAATATTTCCTTCCATTTTAATTGGATTTGTCTCATAGCTAGATATGACTGTTTTCAACTATGGCCTTCTGTTCTTAACATACTCTTTCTCCTGAACACATTTTTAAAGCTATATTTCTAGAGGTCAGACTATGTTTAACTAAATGCTTACAGCATGGAGCTATGCAAAATTTGCTCAGAGGAGTTGTCATCTAAAAATGTATCTGCATTGTGGTAGGAGACAAGAAATCAAGCATGTAGGTAGGCATACTCACTGTGCTCAAATGAGTACATTTTTTTCAGAGCATTTCTTAGAAAATGTATTGTTCAAACAGTACATAATGTATTTAGGACCATCTGAACTATTGTTTACTCTACAGTCCTATACAAAACATGCTTTCCATAAGAAGATTATACATATAAATAACCTTTTCTTGTTGCAAGTGGCAACAGTTTGTAAATGTGTCCCTTTCTGAAGTGCTTAGGAGCAAGATTTTGAGAGTTGAACACATTTTTAAATGATAAGTGGGTGGTGAGAAAAACAGCATGAGGTTTGAGTGCAAAATATACATTTCTGGCTACATTCCTGCAACAAATGAAAATATTACATGAATTTAAGTCTGTAGAGTGTTGCTTTTGACTGACGTGTAGAGTGCAAAGTTAAGAGATTATAAGGCCTTGAATACAAAATTGAAATTTTTGATTACTTTTCTGCCCTCACTTTCCTAAGTAGCTTTACGCAGAAAGAGTTCCATGCATTGATGCACTTGTCTGGTTGAAGTTCAACATATCAGTTAAAAGGGAAATGTTGATGAGTACTGCTTTTTCACATGGCAGCAGATTTTGTGGTCATATTAAGCCAAGGTGAAGACAGCAGTTTGACGTGGACATCATAGACTTCATAACTAATAAAAGGCATGTATGACTTCATAACTAATAAAAGGCATGTATGGATTTCTCTCTTATGAAACACATGAGCCTTATGAGAATGGCATTAAATATCCTATTTATTTTGACCTATGTCTGATGCGATTCATTGCATTGTTTTTATGTACTTCACAAACAGAAAAAGATGTTGGTTTTATTATACTTGAAAATCAAAAGTTAATCCAAAAATTCACATTTGGTGATACTGACAGTCCAAACTAACACACAACCAAAGAATAATAGCATGCAGCTGTATTTTAATTCACCTTAAGGAGTTTCCTCTACATTAACATACATTTCTAGTGGCCTATTTGTTAATGTAGATTAAAGCACTTAAGGTGTATTAAAATTGTGTTCTCTGTTATACTTTGTGTTTTAAATTATTTTACTGTATTTTCTGTTTGGAAAGTCTGGAATTGAATTTTCACTTAGAACACCTACTAGATATGATCTTATACCAAATGGTTGCTTGTCTTTTTGTCTGTGTTGTGAACCAGCATCAGTACTTGAATAAATGTATGAACTGTATACATTTTAAATGTTACAGCTTCCTATATTTTATTCTTCAAGCTATGCTATTAAAGAGAACATTAGCCTGAAGGTGTGTGTGTGTGTGTCTGTGTGTGTGTGTGTGTGTGTGTGTGTGTGTGTGTGTGTGTGTGTGTGTGTGTGTCTGTGTGTGTGTGTGTGTGTGCACGCGCGCACAATGTTGGGTTATGACAGTAGTTTGCTTATTTTGTGGCACTGTTTTAACACTCATGTTGTCGTTCTAGCTGGTGACATCTGGAAGTTGCGTGGCTGTAGTCATGCTGACTGTCATTAATTTCTAGCCAAGTAATCAAATATATTTACCCAAAGGTAGCCCCTTGTAAAATGTGGAAGGGCTGTGGCAGTTTTGGGTATGTTCCTCTTCATATGTCAGTGAAACTTACTATGCTCCATGACTTTGTTTCCATGTTGGAGAGAGACTGGAACTGTTAAGATTTGCCTGGCATACAAGGCATCCCTGGACCCTGTTTTGATGATACATTTTCACATCCACAAAGCAAACAACATCAGAACTACTAGAGCAAAATACCTACATTTTGTTTGTGACATAAATCGGACATGTCAGAGAGACAGATATGTTTCTTAGAGAATTCCCGTTCTCTGGAACAGGCTCTCCATCCATGTGAAGCAGAGTTCTTCCCTGTTTAAGTACAACTTGGACCAGTGGATGCATAATCAGCAATTCAACTCTGGTTTGGCTCCTATGTGTCTGACGGACAGAGGCAGTCACTAAATCACCCCCGTAAATCAAGTATAAATGAAACTTTGTCGCATTTGGGTTGCACTGTGCTAGACTTTTAAAGGCCATGGTAGTTAGCCTAGTATACACCTATGAAGCTATAAGGATAGACTAGCAGTGTGGTCTTTAGTGTTGCAGCTGTATTTCAAAAGGTGTAGCAAGGGTCAGATGTCACTTCAAGGGATATTGTCTTTAAACTGCCTAGGCTATTGCTATTAATATGCACATCTTCAGTCATTACATAGTCTGCCAAGTCAGTAAATGAGCAATTTCGGTGAAACATATCTAATTAAAAAACTTAGTACTGGGTGAATTAAGTTCAAAGCTTCTACACACCCCATGCAATGGGCTATTTAATTATTTAATGTAACATTTCAGATGTCACAATCTCAGCAGACGTTTGGAATTTTTACTGAAATAGCTTTTCAGCTGATTTGTGCTCGAGCTACTGAAATCACATGACACCATTGTCATAGTTGCATTTAGCTCCTTTTCTGCTGTACTGGCAAGTGTTTTCTTTTGGGATTTGTAAAGAGAATGGAAAAAACTTAAAAGTAAGATAGTGTACCTGAATTTTTTTTTTATTGTTGCTAGGTGCACCAGAATAAAAAGCACAAAGTTCTTCATAGATTGGGATATAATTATTCAACTTACAAAGCATATACTCGGAGCTTACAAATACCTGGTAAATGATGAATATCAAAGGAAGATGAGAGAGGAAATCTTGCCTGAAAATAATTATAATTCTGAACTGTATAGGGAACTCATTTATGTACTGAACCTGTCTGCAGTCAAGGCATTACATTCAAATGTCCCCAGAACTGGTAAGGAATTGAAGGTAAGTGCATTAAAAAAAAAAAAAAAAAAAAAACTTTAACTATATGATGTCCCCCGGTCACTGGTGATTTGATTTCTTCCTGGTTAATGTGAACAAATTAAAGGTAATCGACAATGGATTATGTGACATTGAACTTTAGACTAGCAGATGACAACAGTCTTCAGGCAGTCAGAAGTTTTATGTAAGTCGGTCTGTTTGCTTACTGAGAAGATGCACTTCAACAACTCCAACCTTTGCCGTATTACAAAATCTGCATCACTTGCAGCGTTAGCAGAGGGTACAATTGCAATCCCTTCTCGTGAGGGACCACTTAAGGGTATGTTCTGTCCCTGATCTGTATAATGCCTATGCTCCTCAGTTGTGGAATATTGAGATGGGGCATTGTATATCCACTCTGTGCAGCTTTCCATGCATATTCTGCTTGCGTATGTGAGGGGCCACCCATATGAGGGTCACTGCCACATGGTTTTTGCCACATCTGCCCCTGGACTTTAAGATGTGAAAGGATATGTCAGGTAGGACTGTAACAGTTCATACAGCTTTATTTCTTTTCCATTTCAAAAAGTATATCACAATGTGGAGCATCAAGAAAAAAACATGTTTGCCCTTTTTTAATTCCTCCACGTCTTTTGGGTTTCTAATACCAAGACTGGAATGACCCCATTCCTAAGTCAAAGTACGATTAAAATTTATGAAATTAGTATTGTTTAAATGTTTGTTAACCAAAGGTGCTCTTTGCAACACCTGTAATGTGCCCAGTAATGATGACTCTTGCGATTCATATGGAGTTACATGTACTGGTAACGTATCCAAGTACAATTGTAGATTCTTTTTTAATAAGACCTGCTGCTTCTACTACTATTGGAACTGTCTGGGTATCCTTCACCCATGTTGCCATCATTTCTGCCTGCAAATCCTGATACTTTATGACTTTGTGTCTCTTGGTATGTAAGCACTATAGTCACTGAGTATAGCAATTTCAATGATCAATGCTACTCTTGTCTTTTCATGGACTACTATATCTGGTTTTCTAGCATCTATCTTTTGAACGGTTAGTAATGGATGATCCCATGTGATACAAACATCATTTTCTATGATGCTTTGTGGCGCATGTTTCCAGTGTTTTTCATCTGTCAGTATTGTAATGTTTGCACAATCCCCAGTGCAACAATCTTGCTACATTATTATGCCTTTCATTATACAGTCCTTCTCCCATTAGTATATCACAACCAGCAACAAGATGTGACTGTTTCCAATTCTCTTTTACAAAACCCTACATTAGCGTGTTTCTCCCACATGTTCACTGTACTTTGTAAACAAACATGTACATAGTCCACTGTCTTGGGCTGCCAATATTAACCTTTTGTCTTTTGGTTTATGTTCTCCTCTCCTTAACCATTCCTGCATTCAGTCCTCATCAACATGAGGTTGTTCCAAGAGATTTCTATACTTGCAACTACATGTATGCATTTTCCACATTTCTTGCCTTTTCTTATGATTCTTCACCTTATAGTCTTGTTTTTTGGCAATTCAGTTGCTGCCTGATTTTTGTGAGGTCAGCAAAAATGTATGCAGTCCTTCAATTCCACATCTGAACATGTAATCAATTTTGAGGAGGCCCATACCCCCTTCAGAATGAGGAATATATAGTCTTGCTATACTCTAATTTTTATAAATCATGTGATAAGCATGAAGCATCCTCCTTGTTTTCCAGTCCCAACTGATCCAACACCTTTTGGGGCCAATCAGTCACTCCAAAACTGTAAGTTAGGATAGGAAGAGCACATTGGTTTATAGCTTGGACTTTGTTCCTAGATGGCAGTACTGTTTTCAGTATTCATTTTTATTTTCTGAAATATTCCTTACTCCATGTTATTAACATTTGTTCGTTTTATTGTTACTCCTTTAGCAATTCCCTAATATTTATACACTCCCTCTTGCTCAAGTTTTTAAATCCCATTCCTATCCCCAGACTGATGTTTTCTTGGTGCTGCAGCTTTCCTGATTTAAAGGTGGCTTTTGCAGATTTATCAAGACCAAATGACATTCTTGTATCACCTGAAAAAGTTTTTACCACTTACAGTTGTGCTTTCAATCCCTCATCTCTTGAACTATATGGTTTTATATCATTCACAAAACGATGTTGAGATGTCTTTGCACTTTGTTGTTTTCTGGGACCCAAATTGTAGCCATGGCCTAAACTGTTAAGTAGAGAGCTTAATGGGTTAAGGTCAAGACAAAAGAGCAGTGGTGATGGTCACCCTGGAATACCCCCCTTTTAATTTTGATCCCTGAAATAACTTGTCCTTTATCATGGCTTAACTGCAAAGTGGTCTGCCACTGTTTCCTAGTCACTGTGTAATCATTCTGTGTATGGTATTATCTTTTACTTTTTACCCATGAGTATGGAATACTGTCAAATGTGTTTTGTAGTATATCCATGCCATGCTTGGATTCCTCCTCTTTTTACAGTTCTCCATTATGACTTTAACAAACGATCCTTTGTTCCATACAACTTTCTTTTCCTACCATTTTCTTCTAAATGACTATAAACTCTGCTGGCACAAATTCCAATCTATAGTTTATACATTGTCGGAAGGCAAGTTACTGGACTACATTTTTTAGGACAGCGTGCAGGTTCACTTTTAAGTAGGTGTATTGTTTTTTTTGGTTATTAACCAGGTTGGTATCTGTTTGGGGTGCCCATATAAATAGTTCTTACTCATAGCTAAATCTTCATGTAAAGATGTCGATACTTTTAGTCAGAAGTTAGGTGCTGCATTTGGGCCTGGGGTTTTCCAATTAGGAAGTTTTCTTAACTTTGTTTGATCTCTCTGGCCATTACTTCATCCCATTTCATATCATGTACTTTAAACTTATTCTTTCTTTTACTGCTTCTATGCATTCATCTTCTTTATGTTCCAGAGGATCATCATAGATTTTTCTCCAAAATGCATCTTTATTCTTTTTTGGTGGTTTTTCAATTCCATTTGTATTGCTTCCCAATTCTCTCTAAACAATTTTTGGGTCATCAATAAATTGCTTATTTTGTACTTTTCCTTTGTTTAGCTTTTACATTGTTCTGCCTCTGCTGATATTTTTAGTTAATTTCCAATAGAGCTCGATAGATCTCGATCTGTTGTAATACTATACATTGCTTGTATCACGTTTATCTTTGAGTATTTTTGTTGATTATCTTCTCTACTCTTCTAATAGTGGTATTTCTTGTTTAATTCTCTCTTTCTCTTTACTTCTCTATTATGGTCAGCAGAGTGGTGCAGCAGTAGCATTGTCGCCTCACAGGAAGAGGTTCTCCAGTTCGATTGTTGGCTGGAGTGCCTTCTGTGTTGAGTCTGCATGCCCTCCCTGCATTTGTGTGGGTCTCCTCCAGGTGCTCCAGTTTTCCCCCACATTACAAAGACATGCTTCTAGAGTGCGTCTCCCCAGGTCTCCACTGAAAATTGGCTTCATTCCAAGTCGGACATTCCTCGTTAACAAATGTTAAATAAGTATTCAATACTGTGTGATGGAGTTTGACTTATCCCCTTCCTTTCTCTTACTGCCCTGTGCTTTTTATGGTAAAACTTTATTAATTTAGCTGCACAGTATTGTATCCTATTTACCTCTGTTATATCACATGAATCTCTATGAACAGTCCTACTTACTGTGTTCATTTGTTTTATCAAACTTACAACTTTTTGGGGTTTTGTTGGCTTTGTCTAGACTTTCTGTGGACTTAATATGTTTATCCATCTCTATTTACTCAAGCAACTCTTTTCTTGTATCATTTTCTTCTAAACTGAGAGCACATTCCTTGTTCCCCATTTTCTGCAAACATTTTACAGAAAGTTCCAGAGCATCTTCCTGTCCCACATTCTCTTCAGTCTTGTCATCCATTGTCCCTTCACATGGGAGTTCACTGGCCTCTCACTCCACAGCCTTGACTGCATCAGAATTTCCACAGTTTCATTCCTTTCCTTGCTGTGCAACTCCAACTGAACTTTGGAGCCTTCCAGGAAACCAATACAAAAGTATCTTGATATGGAAACTGATCAGATGTTTCCCACAGCACTGGTTTCCCCTTAATTTGTGGATCCATTGCTTTATTCTGCTGTAATGTTTTCAGAGTTAGTTTCTACACTAAATCATTCACTTTGCAGGTAATCCATAACCTCAGTTTCTTTTTCTTTAACTTTTGCATTACTAATCCTCTTCTAGTTTTCCTGTTTTTTTTGTTTTGTAAAATTTTTCATATCCAGATATCTTTACCTGTATTTCTCCAAGTATCTTTGGTGCTGTTCTTTTTGTGTTGATTAATTTTGCTTTTGTCTTTGCATAAATATTTCACCATATTAATTCGTTCTCTTTCCCATGTCCATATTTCTTCTTCAGATGTCTCCTGCTCTCCTTGTTTCTCCTTACTTGGGGAACTTGTTATTCCGTCATGCTGTGATAGAACCTGGGTTAGACTTTCTACACTAAATCTTTCACTTTGCAGGTATTCTGTAACTTTAGTTTCTATTTTTTAACTTTTACTTTATTAATCTTCCGTTCTACATTCCCTCTCTGTGATCTTATTTTTTGTACTATGAAATTTTCAATACATGGATGCCTTTGCCTGTATTCCTCCTTGAGTATCTTTGGGGCTGCTTTCTTTGTGTTGATTAATTTGGCTTTATACTTTACATAAATATTGCACCATAACAGATCTCTCTACCATGTCCATATTTATTTTTATAACTTTCAAAAAGCTGTAGATTTTCTTTATATTTTTGCACTTCCTCAGTCACTTCTTTTTCCAAATGTCCCAAGATTTCTTGGTTTACATAATGTTTTTCATAAATCTCTTGCATTAATGAATACACATTTTATTTGAAGCTTCTGACAGTTTTTCTTGCACAAGTATTTTTATTTCTTCTAATTTCTCTTTAATGTAGATCTTCTATTTGGAAATTCTGGGCTTCTTACATAATAGTAACAATACATACTTTATTTGCAATTCTCAACAGTGCACGCTTATCGTCTTTATGGCCCATAATTTTTTTGTTATTTTTGAGGACTAATACTTCCTTCTACAACAGGGGAGGGGGCATCCTCCCATTCAGCCTGGCCTAACCCCGTTTTAGGGTTTGAATGGGAAAACATCTGTCAGACGTTATTTAAAATACATAAACCTTTAGTAGACATGTTTTAAGTAATTTTACAGATATTGTATTGTACTGTATAGTTTTACATTTTTTAAGTTAACATAACTTTTTATGTCAAGTAATGAGATTTTAAATTTAAAAAGATGCATAATGATTATTGAAACCAGAAGTGATGTCAGAATGATGGTGATGTGTACGCGCACCCCCTTATATATTTATTTTGTTTGTTTTGAGGAAGTTCTGAATAAAAGAAGGAAAGTACTTATTTTTTTCTTGAGTGTTTTGTTTTTTAGTGTTCCTGTTTGCAGCTTGTTTGTTTCATGTAGTTAATGGTATGCTCAATGATCTGAGTGTACATGGGCTACATGTGCAAAATCATGGGTATATATGGTGTAGTAACATTACAACAGCAGGTGTCCCTCTGTAGCCACATGCCATGGCTGATTGCCCTGCCCAGTCCACCTCCAGCTTTAGTGGGGAGCAGCTGCTGTGCAAGGGGGAGTCTAGCAACATTTCCAATCCAAATTCATCATTCATTGTTGAGGGAAGTATTCTGTAATGCGAGTGTACATGCAGGCAGGATGTTTAAGCCAACTGCGCCAAAGACATAAGCCACTGTTCATGGTGACAAAAAAACTTTTTCCTCTGTGTGGTATGGATCAAGCCATTGACTATCTCGGGAGGAACTCCTATGGAAAGGGACATGCTCAGTCTTTGTATGCATCATTTTCTATAGGTGGCCTTGATCATCTACTGAGGCTATGTTCTGGCATATCGGCACAGCCTACCACCACACTTGCACAACTGTGGAATACTGCAGCCTATCTGTGGCCAATATAACCACATGTCCCAACCCACTCACACGTCTGACACCTAGAAAAAATACATCACACACACATCACACCAATGACAGTGGGCACTGTAGCCTCCCCACCTGTACCCATGAGCATAAATGTGCTCCAGCCTCTCTATTCTGGTACTTTGTTAGCCTGTGTCTGATGCAGAGTGTGGCCAGTCTATACATATTATAGCAAAGCCTGGGTGTAGATTTACATGGCACTATTTTTACCTTTTCTGTACATTGCTTTGTTCTGGTGCATAGTTATGAACCAGATGTTGCCTCTTAGCCAACACCATGGTATAATGCACCTACCTCTGACACATTCCTTCCCTGTAGCTGGTTACTCCACAGGCTTCTCATCAAGCACCTCCTCCACTGCTGATTCTGGGATTTTCTGTACCTGAATGTGCCTGTTGTGCTGTAACTAATTACATATAAGGATACTGTGTAGTACTGCATACCCTGCAAATATTTTACTGCATGTTCTGGGATCATACTGCAGAGCATCCTCTGATGCATCCAAAAAGTTGTAGTAGGCTTTCAGCAGGCCAAGCCCGAGTTCAAAATGACACCGATGTGATAGAGCAGTGCTGTAGCTGTTCTCTGACATGATTAGGGATTTCTGACAGGTGTCATTAACCATGATTCCGGGGCATATCGAACTTCACCAATAAAGATGTACCTGGGGAAAATCACCCCACGCAAGCCTTACAGATGATGCTGGTTCGACTTATGGGTCTGTAATTACCTGGGCCTGCTGTAGTTACACCTTTGTGCAAAGGAATGACTCTTGGTGTTATCCATTCATAAGGCACAAAGCTTTTTTAAGGCTAATGTTGAATAGCCTCTGGGGGGGTCTTCCAATTCCCATTTCAGGCTAAGCCAGTAGCTAGCTTAGTATGTTTGGTTGCATAGCTATTGTGTTTCTGGCATTAGATTGTACCTTGAGAACTCGCGCTTGGAAGATTTAGGGGAGTGGGTTGGGTAGATGTGGGTATTTGATCAGAGAATAATGGAGGAGTGTCCATGTGTGTGTGGGGGGGTGAGGTTGGCTCTGAATTTGCTTGCTAGTAAATTGGCTATGTCATCTTGGTCTGATTATGTGATATTTATAACTAGCTCTGTGCAATGCTGCTCACTGTTTTTGACATTTCTGACATAGTTAAATGTGGCTTTGTCGTACTCTTTTGCCTGAGTGACTATTTTTAACTGGTTTTGCTTGATTTGATCAGAATTTGGAGCTCCTTATTTAGTTTAGCAAAAACTTTTTTGGCTTCTTAAGAGTTGGAATTTTTTTTCCATACAATGATTTTTTTTTCTTTTAGCATAGAGCCTGTTTATATTAGGTTTCACCATAGCAAGTTATTTTTGAATTTTTGCATTATGTTTGAGAGGGGGCAATTGAATCTACACAGCTATTTACATGTGCATAGAACTTGGAAGTAAAGGATTCCACACAAGCCGTGGGACCATCAACCTTGCAAAATTCAAACACTCATTCCAAATGATCACTTTGTTTTAGCAGATTAGCCATTGCATAATATCTTAATACTTTGGTATCGGAGGATCCTTCTGGTTTCAGTGTTTAGGTGAATGTCATCGATTTGTGTTATGATATGAACAGGGAAGAGCTTACAATAAACTGGGAGACAGAGCTGTTCCATACTGGTAGTACACACTGAAGAACACAAGTCTGAAAGCTTTGTGACCTTGTGATTTGGATTTATAAATTCTGTTTGGATGTTATGTCTACTTGTTGATTATGTTCACTGGACTTTTGCTTCTTTTTGGACTTTTGGTTGTGTCAGTGAAGGTTTACCTTAGTGCTGGTCATTTCTACTACTAAGCATTAAAGCCTGGCTTTGATAGAGTGCAATCACTGCTCTTGATCTAGGTCTAATGATGATATCTAGTGTGTCCAGAGTAACTGGTGCTTGTAGGGTATGGAGTTCTTTGTTAATGCTCCTAGCACTGAGCAGCAATACCTTAATGTTGTGTTGATTCTGTTTAATTATGCTGGAAATTTTAGAAGACTGGCTTTGCCTAAAAATATACTATGGGGGGGTGGACGAGGTTTTAGCCAATGTATGGAAGACTTGGAGGGAGCTGAGCAGACCATCCCTAGCAAAGCAGTTTTGACAGTCTACTATCTCTTCCTAGGCTGATATATATTGCTTCCCTCTTTGAATGGCACCAGAATCTAAGCCAGTTGTTCTAGTAAGGGATCTTTTGTATTGCTGAATTGTTTTTGGTGATGGAAAAAATAAATGCTCAATGCTAGGTTCTTACTAGCCTCAGGCAGTCTAAGAACTGTCTTGTCTCTCTTCATATAGTCCAGGTAGGTACATTGCAAATTCATTTACAACCACATGCACAATGACAGTGTTGTGTATTTGTAGTGCAGGGGCTTGAGTGATGTGATGAATCCTGGTCCTTGACTGTGAATTGACTGTGAACCCTCTTTGCACAGCCTGATGAGTGGCGCATCAGTTGTCTCATAATGGAGGCATCTATGATGAGGATAGTGGTATGTCTGGTGGTATGCCTTGTAAGATTTTGGACAGAATCTGTCAGAGTCATAGTAGGTGCTGCCTGTGATGCATGTTTGTAAGGCTGCTTGAAGGTATTTGTTTCTTGAGCTACAATTAGAAGGCCTTGGTAGGCTGTTTCTAAGAGCTTCCATGTATGTCTGTGTGTTTGGTCTGAGCTGTTTGAAATTGATTTTGTTTGGTAATATTTGGTGCTGACAAGCTTGTTATTTGTAATGGGTTTATTTGAGAGCTTTTTCCTCTAATAACATATTCATCATTCTCTACCCATTCTGGTATTCTCTTTAATAAGGTTACAATTCTGCATGAGAAAATATACTATGAATGATCAAACAAGTATTTACTTCCTAGAACGTGCTGCTTGTGTCGCGCTCTTTTCCTTCCTGATCAGGATGATCCCTTCAGATCACCTTGATATGATCGTGTGCATCATTATCATATTCCCCGTTCTCGGGGCTGTGGTTGTTTTTTCTGTATTAAGGAGGCAGTGGTTTGCTTTACAAGTTATAATGCTAGTCACCACAGCACATCAAAACTCGAAACACATCAGAAGTCAAATACAAGTTGGTTATGACATGTGCAGGCCTACATTTTCTTCATCCCTACTCTACCTAACTGCCTATATATAAAGATGACAAGGAAACACAGATAAAGTGGACTTTGTGCTGTTCACCTGGAAGCACCCCATGGAATAGTGTCATCTTATATTTCACACTCTCCCCATCATCTCTAAATGTGTTAGTCAGGCCTATGAGACAAATGAAGGCATAGTGGCAAAAAAAAAAAAAACTGCTCCGTGCATTTTATTGATGTAGCATGAATTACAAATACTTGTAGATATAACAAGAGTTATAGTAAATGAAGACAGTATGTGGTTGCATATCTATAAGGACAAATGCTATACTTTAGTCTTGCAGTGTCTCCTTGCTTAATTCTTCAGTTCATTTATTGCCTGTGATGCCTTTTTTTGCCAAATCAGCATATCCTCCTTGTTTCCACGTGGGGTTTTAATTTTCTCCCCTGTCCTGGCGACATGGCATTGGAGAATTACTGATCCTCCTAATAGCCATTATGTATGCATTCTGTGCATATACATACATACATACATCCACATGCAAACTATATATATATGTATATAAAATGTGTGTGTGTATGTCATATGATAGATGGGCATCTTAATTGGGATAGGTTTCTATAGCTTTCTTGCAGTGAGTGGTAGGATAGGATCCTGTTCCCCACCTCTGTAAATTAGATAAAATGGGCAGATAGAGAATGAATGGACTTTGTACTCCAAATATAACACACAAGAGAAACATGCACATTCTGTCTGCTACATGAACTGATGTAGACCAATTGGATGCAGAGACAACAGTATATTGTTTTTTTTTCCATATATGGCATGATGTCACCAATACTGGAAGCCAGAAATGCTACATATATCTTGTCTTCAGGAGATGTCCTATATGTTCTAAGTTCATCTCTGCTAATACTGCTCTAAAATATTGCTGATAACAATGTTACCTTCTAGAATGATCATTGACATGGGTATAAAATAGCTTCTAGTCCAGCTGTTTCCTGTACCAGTATAAACTAATGTTTTCAGAGTATATTAAATATTGTTAAAAAACGGTAAGTAAACTCTATATGCAAGAGATATCACACCATAACTAAATAATTGGATTCATTTTCTAATGCTATTTCTGCTAAGGAAATGTATTGTTTTTGTTTTTCATTTAAGCAATATTTGAATGCTTCTATGCTGACTGCAGGTAGTAACACTTAACCTCATGTACACCTGAGGATATTTTCCAGAAAAAATGACTGTGCATCCATTAAAACTCATCACTTTTATATCACAGGATCTTACTGAAATAAATTATATTATTTTAAGGTGTTTTCTCTTATTTATTACACAGTGATGGAAAACCCTGATTAAAACAAGTTGTTTAGCATTTGTGTTACTGGTTTTAAGTATTCTCTGGAATTGCTTTGGCTTATTTTAATGTACTGCAACAGTAGAAATATTTATAATTTTCTATACTTAACGTTTTCTTGACTGATTCTTGTTACGTTCTTTTACATGAAACATATGTTAGAAATTTAATTCATTAATATAATAGCTTCTTCGTTATCATTTACTTTGAGGAATCTCACTAACGCATACAAATTACTCTATTATAGAAAGTTGACGGTTCAGACATTTTCTTAATCACTTGCACTGTGACATTGCATTGCTGCAGCCAGCAACATGGTTAAAACGTGGAGGAAGAAAAAAATCGATATGCTACTGAGAAACTATTTGTGGTATAAAAATTGAAAAGGAGTAATCTTAATGTATCATGCAGTGCAAATTCTAATTATTGGTATTTGGAAACCGCACCCCATACTGGCATAATAATATAGAAAGGGGGCTCAACTGTGCAGAATAACAATTAAGAAAAAACTTCTTGGAAATTTATTACAATTTTTGTACTACTGATTTCAACCCTAGCAGTCTGCTGAATACCAATTAATTGCAGTTTTAATTAAATGTTGTAAAAGGCAATATTCTTCTAGATGCATAGATTAAATGGAGTGACTTTAATGGTGATTCATTTTAATTTCCGAAGTTATAACTGCTTGCAGCACAGTGGTGAAACTACAAGGGAAAGACACTGTCGCTCAGCATATGACTTATGCCAGTGGGTGAAAATAATTTCCATCAGCATTAGATTACACATCAGCTTCATCTTCCTTTCAGAGAAAGTTATTCCATGAAAACTGGTACCAGAAATGTCGCTTAATGCTAACACTTGCAAACTATAATAAGTAATGGATTCACTTTCCTGTTGCAAATGCAAGTTTAATCAAATTATATCAAACTCATTTAAGAGAATTATTCTCAGTGTGTATATATAAAACAAGATTTAGTATGAATTAGAAAACTAGAAAGTATAGGAAAACGCATTTTGTACTACAAAGGTAGTTAGATGTTCTTTATTTTTCATTTTCTGAATCTGAACCATTTTGGCTCACATTTCACAGAAAAGTTAATAGTAATTGTAATTTTATGACAATTTAATAACATTGTTTACAAGATATTACAATGTGAGGGATACTTTTTTGTAATTTTATTTTATTTTTATTCTACATTTAAAATCCTTTCTCGGTTGATACATTTTTTTTTAAATTTTTGATTCCTGGCACCCTGGTAGTTGTCTACACCGGATCTATCAGCTATTTTATCCCCTTTTCCCTGAACATAATTCAGTGTTCCTGGGGCCGGTCAGGGAACTAAGCATCCTGGGACTAAACATGTTTGTGCATCCATGCAGGGGGGAAGGGCATTAACTTTTGACCTGCCATTTTTTCCACCATCCCTTGCAGGCCAAATGTTAAGCCGTGGGGGGGGGGCATACAATGGAGATGTGTGGTGTATTGCCCTGCCTCTGAAAGAGCTCAGCCAACTATACCCTGTATAAATAAATAACTATATATATATATATATATATATATATATATATATATATTTTTTTTTTTTTTTTTTTCCCCAGTCTCCAGCAAGGATGAGCACTGTAGGCATCCATAGGTCTAACCAGCACCCTGGGATGGTAACGCCTATCCCTCCCTGCCACTCCATCAGTTGTCTGAGCTGCTAATCAAACCTAGGTCACCTGGGTTATAGTCATGGCTTTATCCCCTCTATGAAACTAGAGTGGCCCCCGTCAATACTAATTTAGTATAGCTAATCCTGTTTTTAATGGCCATTTACAGTCGTCCAAGTAAGTTAAATGTAAGGCCATTTAGAACTATGATAGTTGTATCACCTGTCATAAAGTTAACTGAACTGCGTAGTGCTTCCTGAAAAAGTGCATCTGTATATCCACCACAAGAGGTGCAAAGTCTAGGAAGTCAGGTTTAACCCGAATGGGTGTGGGGTAAATTTAAGACTACACTTAGAGCGCTTTACAGTCTGTGCTCTATGCCCATTAACTGCCAGTTTTATAGTACATGATACATCCAGAATCTCCTTCTGGACCTAGTTATTCCATAGTAATTATCACTCCAGGACTAAACTAGTTAAAACACAAAAGGGTAGTGGAATAGTAGAGAGGTTGTTTATCTTTTTACCCTATTTAACCTGTGCAATAATGCTATGTTTGAAATCTGCACAGGAAAAGATCAAGCTTCTCCTCGAGACATACCAGACCACATAACAAATGCATTGCTGGATTTCATGTTTTCTGCATCTTTAAGGCAAACTGCTCTATTGGAAAGGTTAAATCATGAAAATATCTTAGATGATAAAAGTTGGCTGCATTAGTAAAGAATCTGTTCATTTTAGCCATGATGAATGTTGATTTTTTTATTTCAAAATTAGGCAAAAGATCAAATAGATTAGTATATGAGCTACAGCAAACAATATAAAAAAAGTTTTGTGTATTTGGTGACATGTATATTGTACCACTCTAGAAGAGGAATAATGTTTGTCTATGTCACTAGCAACCTAGGTTTGTTTAACAGCCTGGCTGTAGGGATATTTATTGGGGTGAACCAGAGCAACCAAAGCCGAGCTGTCTGATGTATATGGATGTGTGTACAAGAGTTGCAGTGCAGACTGCAAGATGAGGCTGAGACCACCCATGTAGCTGCTTATTCTGACTACAGCTCAGTGAAGCACATGGATGTCACAGAATAATAAGCTTGTAAAACATTACTGTTTGGTATGATGCATGGAGGCCTTTTGTGCTCCTCCCACTACATCTGCAATAAATACCAGAGAGTGATGGCTCCCTGGAAAGATGGTATTCCTGTAGCAATAAGTTACACTGGACCATACTGAATTAACAAAAATAAATGCATAGTAGAAACATCAGTGTGCCAGTGGTCACTAGGGTGGGGAGGGGCCAAAATGACATACAAATTATTTTATTCTCATAGAAAAGCATTTTTCCACCAGTATCAACAGTGATTTTTTTTTTTATTAAATGTGGACTACTGAAGCATGTTCTTTGGGCATCAGAAACATTACTATCTGGTACAACATAGCAAATTGTGTCATCAGCATTGCTTTGTATATGTACCACCACACTCAAAAACAGTCCCCAGGATTCATGAAGCTCAGCGCAAGGACGGCGTTAGCCTTGCGCCGACCGTGCGGCATAGAGATGGCATAGCAGCACCACATGCATATTAATGAAGGCACGCTGCCATAACGGCCATGTGCATAGGAAACGTGTACGAGTGCAGGGGGCGTGTCCAAGCACTGCACGGAGGTGTGATCATGTCGGCTGCATACGTGCAAACTAAAATGCTGACTAGTACAGCCTGCCTCGAATAGTAATCACTCCTGTCAGTGTCCGTGGATACTGAAATGTATGCAAAGCATACAAGACATCATTGCGAACACCACAATAAGAAGTAAACACAAAGGCACGTAGCTGAATATTGAGTCCCCTTCCCTCGAACAAAGATATTTAAAACCCCATGCCCATATTCCATTGTAGTGTCACTAGTTATACCAAGTGGAAGCGAAATGCATCATGTTAGCATGCCGCCAATTGCCAAGCCTAGCCCAATGGTTTGGGTTACCACCTGTCCCACATTGAGGGACAGTCCCCCTCTAGGCAGGTGTGTCCATACCAAAATCATAATAAATGTGAAATGTCCTGCGATAGGAGGACATAATTATGTCCCATATGTTATGTAATAGTCCCATACAGTACATATGTCCATATATAAAATACCTATATGTTACAAGAAATAGAATAAGCAAGTAAATGAAACCGAATAAGCAAGTACACCGCTACAGCAATAAAAGCTTATATGTAGGCATGAAACTAAGTACTATCCTTTGTAATGACCGTGGGTATGTGTTGGCCTGTAATCTCAGATGTGTGCCACGAAAATGTCCCATCCAGGTCATATGAAAAGGTGGCAACCCTACCAATGGTCAGAGCATTCACCCAATATCTGCCCATTCGTGGTCCAAGTCATCCTTGCCAGGACGGCCCATAGATGAACGGGTATTAACCGGGTCTACCTAACATGTCATGGAAGATAAGTATTTGCAAGTACCTATGTGTGTGAAGTACAGCATATGGATGATCTGAAATGTTAGTATAGACCTCACAACCATATTGGACCCAGAGATATGTAGTGTACACAATGTGTTCTTTTGACTGTGCCATGGGTCATCAACTAGAGAAGGGATGAATGTTTGTGGAATATGGGGGTGGGGGTGATGGGTAATGTAATAATTTGCCAAGGGGAGACGGGTTGGATGCACAATAGGTGAACTGGAGGTCTACGAGGGAGCAGTGGGTGAATCAGGAAGATAACCAAAGAACAAATATACACATCCGCAATACAATCCCACAAACATGTGAGCATTAAAATGCGCAATACACATGTACAGAAATGTTACCGGCATATACCCACATAATCGTCTGGCCTGAACTGAACCATCCAACCCCAACACACCTGGATACATAATTGGATACCCATCATCCCCTTCACAGCACACTACCCCTCCTTCCTGAATGTCCACCAAAACCAGCCATACTCTGTCTGCTAGATAGGCACGGCCATATCTGCACATAGTGACCCCTACCCATATCTAGTAGGCAGTCTCACCCTAGGCATTCTTAGGATTGCAAACTATGTATCCCTTGCATGTATAACCCTACCTTACAGCCATAAAGCAAAGATGGTCATCGATCCCCACAATTTTTGGATATCCCTCATGGGATATGTATCTGTTCTAAACATTAGACTTGGTGTCACGACATGATGTCCAGTCCTGTATACATTTCAACACAAGTTGTATGAGCAGTAGTTGTCCACAAGACTGCTCAGCCTCCAGCCGGTCTTGCAGAACCTATGACCTGGGATTAAACACCTGACCGTGATGCACGTCTCCCCATGTGCATTATCAGGAATATATACCTTACACATTTGCATAGTGGCAGTCAGATATAGGGTGCTTAAGGCGCTGTGAAGCAGACTTAAGTAGGGTTACCACCTGCCCAACCTTGTGAGGGGCAGTCCCTTTTTGGGTAGTTGTGTCCAGACCAAATATAATGCAAAGGCAAATGTCCCGTGATTGTAGGAAATATGTCCCATATTTCATGTAACAGTTGCATAAAACAGTTAAAGTCAAATACTCAGTTACAAGAAACAGATGCAGCAAACAAACTGCTACAAGAATAAGCATTCATTTAGGCAAAAAAGTAAAGTTCTAACCTTTGTACTGACCATGGGTATGTGTCAGCCTGTAAAGTCTGATGTGTGTCCCGAAAATGCTCTGCCTTGGCCATATGAAAAGGTGGCAACCAGAGACGTAAGCAGGTATGCAAGCGTGTATGCGCGATTGTAGGTGGTGATGATTCAACGGTATGGGAAATGTAAATGCGCATATAGGTGTATATGCATGTGCATGTACAGACCGATATACACACACACACACACACACACACATATATATATATATATATATATATATATATATGTGTATATATATATATATATATATATATATATATGTAGATATGAAGAATGTACATGGTCACAATATAGGAAATCCCTGTAATAGTGCTGTTATATATCAGGATGGCCATAGGTGAGCACAACTCTGCATCCCCCGTCCCAGTCCCCAGTTGGACAAGCCTAAACCTGGAGGACCATATGAACACCCTGACAATTGAACTCACATATGTGCCAGGACTATAGGCTGTAGAGGTCTGAATATCCTCGGAGTGAGTCAACATGCGGCATGAGTCCAGATCAGTAGGGAATGGCGCATGTGTAGTAGTGCATTTTTCCCAATAGGTAAATGGATGCCTGCTGTGTAAGTGAAGTGATGAGGCATGTGTTCGGGTAACTGCACCATGCGTATACATATAAATGAGGCAGAAAACCAATAGTGTAGTGGTTAGAGCATCTGCCTAACAAAAAGGCATTTACGGTTCAAGGTCGACAATAGCACATATTATTTTCCTTGTAGAATGAAAATAATCACAGTAAGACGCTATCCGGTTCGATCCTCAGTTAGACCGTCTTCTACGTGGAGACATGCGTGAATGGGCATACCTTCGTTGAAGGTTGTGCATCAGAGCTGGTAACTCTGCACGTAAAAACCAACTACCAATCATTAGCGGACCGGAGTTCCGCTGTGGCGACCCCTAACCGGGAAAAGCCGAAAGAGACACACAAATTTTCCTTGTGGAATGAATGTTGCTCTGCTGTAAAGCCAACATTTAAATATGTAAATGTGAATGTGTGTATCGCATGGGACTATTAGCCAGATCCTTTCAATCAAGGTGGTATTGTCATAATGTATAAGGTACAAATAAGCATAAATAAGCGAGTGCGCCTGCGCGGGTGTAAGCAGCTCCCAGCAAAGGAAATGTATGTTTGTATGTACAGATGTAATATATATATATATATATATATATATATATATATATATATATATATATATATATATATCTATATATATAAATATATACGGGTCTACCTGAAAAAGCCGACAACGAGAACACCGACACCAGAAGATCGACAATGGAGAAGACCGACAATTGAGAATCCCGACGCTGAGAACACTGACATGTTAAGGTAAGTTTGCTATAGGGATGGACGTTAGGGTCAGGGTGTGGGTAAGGTAAGTCTGCGATAGTGACGGAGTTTAGGTTTAGGGGCAGGTTAAGTGAGTTAGGGTTAGGGTGCGGGTAAGTTAAGTGTGCGATAGCGATGGACTTGAGGATTAGGGGTGGATTAAGTGAGTTAGGGTGCGGTAGTCACGGACATTAGGGTTTGGGTTAAGGTTAGTGCATAGATAGTTGTGTTTGCAAGGTTTTTGGTGTGCTTGTGTTGTGTGTGTGATTTTGGGAAAGGTATTTTTTTTGTTGTCAGGATTTTGGTTTGTCGGGCATGCGAAGTTTCGTGTTTTTGTACCTTTTTTATTTTTCGGTGTTTTCGTGTCGGTTATCTCATTATTGGCATTTTCAGGTAGACCCATATATACACACACAAATATATATATATATATATATATATACACACACACACACATATATATATATATATATATATATATATATATGTATACACACACACACACACACACATATATATATATATATATATATATATATATATATATATATACACACACACACACATATATATATATATATATATATATATATATATATACACGCACACACACGCGTATGTGTGTATAGATATATATCTACATGCATGAGAAATATACACATCTGATACACTTGTAATAGGTGACTCTATCGTCAGGCACACTGACGTCCCGCTCACCAGGCTGAACAAGGAGAAGGTCACAGTGAGCTGCCTGTCGGGCGCTAGGATCCGCCACATAACACAAGCACTCAGGTCACTCCAAGGCAAGTACAAATATGACTCAGTCATTGTCCATGCTGGTGTGAATGACCTGAGACGTACCTCCCTGGACTACATGAAAAGAGACATAGAGGAGCTCTCTGAGCATGTAGCCCAGGCCGGTATGACCCTGATCTTGAGTGGCATCTTACCCTCACCAAGAATGATGCCACAATATGAAGACAAGATGATTAATTTCAACAATTGGCTTGTGTTGGTGTCATTCAAAGGGGATCCAATGCCTGTCAGCCTGGGATGACATGCTCAACAAGCCACGACAGCCGCTAGGGACAGCTTGCACCTGTCACCCCTGGGCTTTCGGATATTGGCAAAGGCTCTTGCTACCCCCATAGTGCCTTTAGGCAAGGCTCAAAAGACAAACCCACCTCCATAGGTATCACAAGGGATAAGAAACTAAGAGTAATGCTACTCAACGCCAGAAGTCTAAACCTCAAGATGCACACACTCGAAACTCTCCTTGGCATGGAGCACATAGATATCTGTGCAGTAACAGAAACCTGGTTCAAGGCTCCCAGGAGCACCCCAGCACTACCAGATTATACCTCATATCATGCTTTTCGGCCCCAAAACTTGGACCGAACCACAAAAGGAGGGGAGTATCAATATTCGCCAAAGATACCCACACCTCCAGGTTGGTGGCACAGCACGAAGCATCAGAGACTATCCATGTGCAACTAACTGTGGGTAAAACTGCCTTCCAGTTTATAGCCTGCTATAGACCACCCTCCCAAACACAGGAACCCCACTTGGCCTTCCTGAGAATACTGGAAAATATGAAGGTCTCTCCAAACACCATTATATTGGGCGACTTCAACTACCCAAACATAGACTGGGAGCATTACTCTAGCTCCAACACCCTAGCCCAAAGGTTCCTAGAATTTATAAACTGAAATGCTATGGAACAACTTGTTACCACTCCCACAAGAGGGAAAACATACTGGACCTGATCATCACCAACATGGGGACACTATGCTCCAGACCAGAAGTGTATCCTCACTGGTAAGATCAGACCATAAACTAATCTCACTGGATATTCACATCCCGACCCCACCCCTGCCCAGAAAACCACAGTGAAAAACTTCTAAAGCAATTTCACACGCCTCAAAACTGAGGCGAAATCCTTCAAAGCCTGTGGAAAATACACCCAGACCGCAGAATCCTTTATAAACGCATTCTATGAACACCTTCAGGAATGCATGGATCATGCAATCCCAAATAAAACCAAGACCCAATCCTCCAAAGGCAGACGTCCTGTCTGGTGGACCCCAGCCATAAACAAACTATACAATAGAAGGAGGAAGCTACTACATGATAGAGCAAAATCCCAAAAAGGGAAGGCATCTCTGATCAGTATTAGCAAAAAACTACGGGCCCTCATAAAATTGTCTAAGGCCACCTTCGAGAGAAAAATTGCACAGGACACTAAGGATAATCACAAGGCTTTCTTTAGTTATGTTAGGAACCTGGGTGGGAATTCCCAGATATGCTCAGAATTAGTCCAAAATGACAAAAAATACACCGAGCCCACAGACATTGCCAACATCCTAGCTGACAGGTTCAGTGCAAACTTCTCCCCCCTATTCCCACCAAAAGGGCAAATATCTATCCCAACAGAATGCTGGCCCCCCTGACATCACAGGTGCTCAGGTAAGAGCCACCCTCTCCAAAGCAAAAAACACAGCATCAATGGGACCAGATAGTGTCCCGGGCTGCGTCCTACATGAACTCCAAGAAGAGCTAAACCCAAACATAAAACTGCTGTTCAATCTTAGCCTTACTACAGGATATGTACCCAAAGAGTGGCGTACAGCAACAGTGGCCCCTCTCCACAAAGGTGGTGCCTCAACGGATCCTGGAAACTATCGCCCCATAAGCCTGACTAGCTTGGTCTGCAAAGCTATGGAAAGGATCATCATGGACCTCATAAATAAAGATATTGGGGACCTATAGACACTGGATCCTACCCAGTTTGGCTTTGTTAAGGGCAGATCCTGCCTCTTAAACCTGGTAGATTTCTTTGAAACAGTCACCAAGGCCATTGACGAGGGAAGGTGGTCCACACAGCCTACCTGGACCTCAAAAAGCCTTCAATACAATACCCCACTCGGGCATTATAGATAAGCTCACCAGCTTAAATATAAACCCCTGTGTCACTAGATGGGTTGCAAACTGGCTCAAGGACAGAACCCACATGGTTAGAATTGCTGGAGCCATGTCAGACTCCAAACCAGTTACAAGTGGTGTCCCACAAGGCTCAGTCCTGGGACCTCTCTTGTTCGGTATATATTTCTCGGTGGTACAGGCCAACACAGAATGACTGTGGCTGACCAAGTTAGCAGATGACTGCAAACTGGGCGCCATAATCAACTCTCCAGCCGACACAAGCATCCTCCAAAAGGGCCTCATAGAAACAGACAACTGGTGCCAGAGCCATGGCCTCAAGCTAAACGCCAAAAAGTGTATAGTCATCCCCTTTGGCAAAAACAAAGTGGCCACAAATTACCACATAGGTGGTAATCCATTAAGTACAGAAGAAGTCATTAGGGACCTGGGGGCCCAAGTTGATAGCAATCTCTCATTTGACAACCACGTGGCCAAAGTGGTTAGAAAAACATTTTATATAGCCCACCTAATCATGAAGAGATTCACATCTAGATCAGGGGAGGTCATCGCACCTCTTTACTCATCCCTCATCAGGCCTATAATTGAGTACAATGCCCCTTTGGGATGTACCTTACCAGACACCTGCAGCAACTGGAAAGACCCCAAAAGTACCTCACCAAGAGGATCAAAGGGCTCAAACAGATGCCATATGCTGCCCGGTTAAAGAAACTCCAGCTCTACTCAGTGGCATACCGCCTGCTCAGAGGCGATCTGTGCCTGATATAAAGCCATGTCCAACCGAATTAATGGACATGCTGCACCTCAGAAAATCAAATCCCATCGAGCTACGGCCGAGAGACTTGAACCTCAGCACTGAAATAAATAGGACATGCTGGAGGACAGATTCATAACAGAGGCTCCCTTCACTCTGGAATAAAATCCCAGTCCAGGTTAGGCAGAGTCCCACATTGACTCTCTTCAAGAGGAATCTTGATGAGTGGATGGGAGATCGTAGGTTTACCCCGGCTATCACTTCTGTGTCACTGTTAGACAGAGGCACAGTATACTAACCTCAAAAAAGGCATAGCAAAATTAATTTAAAATGGGTATAAAGCCAAACACACTCTGGCTGGGCTTATAAATGCCCTAGGGCAGATAGCCTAGTATGAACCTATGAACCTATATATATATATATATATATATATATATATATATATATATATATATATATAAAGAATGGACGTAACAGTAAAGCATACACAAGGGATGTGAAGGGAATCAAGAGCAATGTTGCTATTATGAAGTGCTTTTAGCGTATGTCATAAAAACCGCTACTCACACCAAAGGCAGGGTATTACCAGTGGGATTAACATCGTTGAAATGCTAGGTCTACTTTACACACAGAAGGAATGTAGTCCCATGCTGAGACCTCCAAAAATTGGAAAGCGCAAATAGCCGTATTCTATAACCCCTGGAAATGCACGTATGTGCAATTATACATGGCTGGAGACCCTGTGAATACACTAGGTGGGACAGAATGTGTGTAGGGCCCCAAAAGCTCTGGAGAGGGAAATGTGTAAAGGTGTGTCATGGCTGTGATAACAAGTGGATAATGGATGTTATGCGTGTAAATTTAACACGGGTGGGGTGGAGGAACTATGGGTATGCAATTATGGATTCAGGCGTGCCAGGTTTGGATGGGCTGGTTCTAATGGACCATCCCGTGGAGGTCAGCTAGGTCGTAATAGGTATATATGCATACTCACATGCAGACAACAATATATGTTGACGTACAAATTCTGTAACACATACATTACATTTGTTGACATAAATAATAGGAATGTGCCCATACAAACATTGAAAATACATGGAATAATAGCCTGTGCAGAAGAGGGATGGGTTGAATCATACTATCACATTCCAATTACCATCAGTAATCTGTACATGAACAGATAGTGACATCTGTCCGCCGTATAACGTGCCACATACCGATTACAAGATTACTGGAGTGTGTCTGTGTTATAATGAGTAAGGCACTAGTATGCTGGTGAAGTTTATAAACACCATTACGCATGTGTAAGTGCGTATGAGTGGGGAATGTATTAACACACTGATGTACATATATATAATCATATATATATATATATATATATATATATATATATATATATATATAAAACGGCAAGATATGAATATACATGTATGAATACATATGCAGATACGTCTGTATATATTAATGTAAATATATATATACATGTTAAAGTAAATATACACATGTATATACCTAGGTTATGTTACAGCAGTTACAGGTAACATGTTTAGACCGGGCATATGTTGGTGGGAGATCCACTCAACAAACGTCTACTTATCACCCCCCCCCCCCAGCTAGGCCGTTGAGACATACAGATACGCAATAAAGGTAAATACAACACTGCTTCCCAGACCACCGGCAGGAAACTACCAGTGGGAGAGATTTACAAGGTCTACATTTTAAACATGGACAGCGACGTCCCTTGCGGGACACCAAAAATTTGGTACCTTCAACCAATGGGGGAACACCATTACGACCAGGATGTAGCTGTATACAGAACAGTAGGTTGTGCAAGCCTGATAACACATGGGTTGACACAACGTATGACATGTGTCCCCACATGGGGAGAATGGGCAGTGTGTAGGGGTGTGTTTATATCCCACCTGCACCTACAGTAAGGATGAGTGCTGTAGAGTAGTGGCAGGTGGGGGATCTATGGGTATGCGATTATGGGGCTAGGCATACAGGTGTTGGCTGGCAGATACGTATTAGGACTGTCCCGTGGGTGTAAGTAATCCGATATGGGTGTAGCAGACGCCCATACCTCCCAAACTGTAAGAGCACATCTACTGGACAGTCTGTAAACTATTGGGGGAATACATAGGGACCATATCATTGAACTGTGCCCGATTACCAGGGACGTCCATGATTACAAATCAGAATCTTAACACAGTCTCAACTAAACCATCCTAGAAGTAGTGATATTAGGAGGAAAGGTGGTGGAATACACGTAATGAATAATGACAACATGTAAGAGTCATAAACTGCATGCACCTCAGACAATGTGTATGAATACATATGTGCTCTGTGTCCGTCAATGTGTTAGGTTAATAGCACCAACCTTCTAAATGTGTCCCTGAGGTCGTTATGCAGTGTCCCTGATTCAGTGTTTATTCTTCCCCATTCGTATGAGAGGTCTGATAGTGAGAGAAAGCACATGTTCCGACTACCTTAGAAGGTTGATAGAATAATAGGTTTGGGATTACCACCTGTCCACCTTTGCGAGGGACACTCCCCTGTGGGCAGTTGTGTCCTGCATAATAACTGTAATTAAGGCAAATGTCCTGTGATTTAGGGCAAAGACTACCTATATTGTCTGTAGTGGTAGCATAAAACAATTATGTTCCTCTGAAACGCCTAAATGTTATAGGTAACAGTATAAACAACTATAATGCTACAAAGAGTAACCTTTTATTTAGGCGAAACAGTGAAGTACACCCCTTTCTACTAGCTGTGGGTGTGTTGCCCTGAAACTCTGATGTCTCTACATACAGGTCCTATAGGGTTGCCACCTTTCCAAATGGCCAGAGTGGGACATATTCTGTAGAAATGTCAGACATTCCAGGACTAAACATACCTACAGCCGTGCATAGTTCAGGATTACACTTATTTGCACAAATAAAAGCTTAATCTAGTTGCATTTGAATTGCTTATGCTACTTCACATATATAGAAGTGTCATATATAAAATAACTGTTGTATGCAATTATTAATGAAACGTAGAATATAATAATGTCCTGTAATCTGGGCATGTGCTATGTAGTGATTATTTTTGCACTGTCCCTCGCAAAGTGGGACAGGTGGTAACCCTAAAGTCCTACCTTGGCCAATTGAGAAGGTGGCAAACCTATAATAGGTATGCAGTAGCATGACCCAAC
>NC_056743.1:558773365-558809214 GCF_019279795.1 Protopterus annectens | reverse complement strand
TAATATCATGGCATCAAGCTGAATGCCTAAAAGTGCATAGTCATCCCCTTTGGATATAACTAATTACCCATGGACTACCACATAGGTGCTAGTTCCCTACATACAGAAAAGGTAATATGGGATCTGGAAACCCCAGTAGATAGCAATCTCTCCTTCGATACCCATAATGACAAGGTGGTTAGAATATCCTTCTACATGGCCCACCTAATCTCTAATGGGTTCTCATCCAGATCAGTGAGACCATTGTGACTCTACACGTGTCATATTAGACTCATTCAAGGATACAACACCCCATTTGGGATATACCTTACAAGACAACTGCAACAGCTTGGAAGACCACACCAAGAGGATTACTGACCTCAAACAGATGACCTTTGCATACCGCATACTCACAGGTCATCTCTGCTTGATATACAAGGCCCATGTCCAACCCTGTATTGCTGGATATGCTCCACCTAAACAGAAGCCCCTGAGAGCCACGTGCTCTAGGGATATACACCTAACCACAACGATGAGTAGGACGTGCTGGACAGATAGATTTCTGACCTGGACACTCCCTATGCTTTGAAGCATGATTCCAATGTACATCAGGCAGGGATCCTCATGAGCACTCTTCAAGGGAAACCTTGACGTGTGGATGAGAGGCAGACATGTACCCCGGGGATCACTGCAGTGGCTCTGCTGGACAGAGGCACAGGGAACTATTGGCTCTGTCATTCAGAGGCACAGGGAACCAACCTCTGGGGGTGGCGAAAGACAACACAAGCTAGCTAGGTTTAGAGATATCCTTGGTAAGACAGCCTAGTACCTACCTTTGCACATATTACATGTCTTATGTGCATGGATAGTTAAATAGCTCTTCCCTTTTACTTTGCTATCATGCTGATAAACTGTCAGCTCACTAAAAAAAATATGTATTCTTTTGTTGTGTATTGTAAATGCCAATTGACATAACTAATGTTTGCCTACCATTACAGTAATGCTATGTAGCTTGTAATACATATCTGTCTACAATACTGTACATTACACAGTTATTGGCACAATATCCCACAATGCAAAACATACTTGCACAGTGGCCCAACCTTCCATATGTTATTCTCTGTATTACACCCAATACATATGGCTACAGTTACAATATATCAACATATACTATCCCCTGTTATAGCACATACTTGTTAGACCAGCCCTGCCACTGACGTTGGCTGGTGAGGGGTATTTCTATTCAAAGCCCTTATATAGCATCCCTTGTGGTGTATGCAGTGTTTGCCTTGTGACCTACAGCAGTACACACAAATACAAGTGTTACTATGCTCAACAATACATCACTACAAGATAATTGTTTCCACTATATGGATTGCGTGCACTTTAAATACTACAGAATATTACTGCATACACAGACATATACTGACTGTTCTACATACCTTATTAGTAACCCAAGGTGTCGTTAACTGTTGATTCAATCCTTTTTGGTTTGTGTTTCAATGTCCTTTGTAACGTTTCGCTGGTATATACGGATGGTTTGAATGTGTGATAACATCCTTTTCTAATTACATATCAGTAACATGTGGTATCCTGCCCACCAATTGCTGTTCCAAAGTAGTTAATTGGGTGCACATCAGCTGTGCAGCTACTCCATTAGCCGATACCATGGCAACAGTGGTGTATAAGTGAGTACTCCTTTTGGGCGTTGTCCGTTTGCCTTACTTTCAAGGGAGATGGCCTAGATGTGTTATTGCGATATATTTCAGCAGCTATATGGAGACACACAGAGATATATTAGCTTCATGACTCCTGTGGACTGTGTGTAATGGCTAGATGATTTAGTTCTACATGTGAGTACAGCTGTTATATTTCGGAACAGTGTTACTTATGCAGGGTTTGTTTGTACCTGATACTTCTGCAGATGTTTGTCTGGCAAGGATGTTTGGCCAGCTCAAGGCCGTATGGCTATGCATGAACTGTTATGTGGTGTACAGTGTGCTCACCAGACATCCTTGATTTGGTGTACAAGTGTAGCATACTGTGCTCTTACTCACTAATTGCTAACACATCCCGGTGTACGCACAACCCTCTGAAACGGGATTAGTGCAAACAAACCCTATTACCTCAGCAGCTGTTCCATCGTATAACAGCATCTATTTCACATAGGGCCATGTTAGTGTGTCTCTGACAAGTATGTTAAGGCTTCTGCAGATGTCGTACAGTGTGTGAATGATTTGTGATGTTACAGTTTGTATTGTAATATGTTTGGGTGTGGGGGTGATGTTGGTGTGTGTGAGGGTTCCTTCCCTATTTGAACACCTATCCTTTTGTGGACTAATACAATGGTAATTGCAGGCTGATTAATTAAGGCACTGTTATGTGGTTTCTATATAGCATGCAGGTGAGGTTAGTCCTTGAATCCCTTTGGTAATACATCTGAATGTAATAACGTGTTGCTACATGATAGCTGTGTATTTCTGTCATAGGTATTTGCAGTCATCATAGTTGTGTTGGTGACTGACCCTCTTTGGCTAGGGTTGCCACCTTTTCATATGGTCATAGTGGGTCCTTTTCGGGACACACCTGATTTTACAGGCCGATACAAACCCACGGTCAGTACAAGGGATAGAACTTTCCTTTCTTGCCTAATTATAAGCTTATTCTTGTAGCAGTTTAGTTTCTTATCCTGTTTCCTGTACCATGTAGGTATTTTAGATACAGAAATAAGTATTGTATGCAACTATTACAGTACATATGGGACATAATTATGTCCTACAATCCCAGGACATTTGCCATGTTTAATATATTTGGTCAGGACACAACTGCCCAAAGAGGGAGTGTCCTTCACAAAGTGGGACAGGTGGTAACACTATCGTTGGCTCATGTCCATAGCACATATTTGTAATGGTCTATAGGCATATACTCTCCATATCCTTTGTAACTAAAGGTTGGTAGTTGGCAGAATGTGTGATTGCTATGGTCTAAGTTGCACACATATGTGAACACTTCAACCTCTGTATACGGGGAGACCTATGGAATCCTGAAACCACAGTGTTCAGACACACAGTACTGGGACCAGACTCCCATACCCCACATTACCGACATCGACAGTAACTCGTGAAGGTAACACGAACATGGAATACACACATGCACACACAGACACACTGCTACCCAACACATCCAAACAAACCATCCTACACTACATATGAGCAGGTGGCCAAGCCCCCCTACACCCCCCATGTAGGTGTCTGCACCCCCACACCACCCCCTACTTTAATATTCTACATCCTAGGTCACGCAAACAGATGCACAAAGCTAACCCACAACCACACATTACAGTCCCCCAAGAACACACACCATGCCCAGAGCACACACTTACACACTACAGCCCTAAGAAACACATGTACACACACAGTAACCTACCCAAACCGCGACACCAGAAGCACTGACTAGCTGTCCATTAATGTGAGATTACACCTTGCGCATCTGGTGTTTCAGTACTGTGTTCTTTCAGTCCTTAAGCCTCGGGTTTATGTGCGTCTGTATGTAAAGCAGTCGGTATGTGGTAGGTATCCCATTTATATGTACCTCCATGGTTATGTAGATGTTGTTAACCTATCTATATATCCACATATATATGTATATCCCCATATATCGACATATCTCTCTCTCTCTCTCCCTCTATATAATGGTGTGTGTGTGTGTGTGTGTGTGTGTATATATATATATATATATATATATATATATATATATATATATATATATAAAACATACACCTTTCATTGTGTACCTGCCGGTTTGTCCTATTTCAACACATTCCTACCTTTTGTGCTTTATCCTGTCAGTATACATGACTACCATTGGTACATCTCAGGTAGCTTAGTGGTATGTTGTTGTGATGAATGTGTACATGGTTGAATGTTCTAATCCTGGCAGTGATATCTTACCTCTCAGAGCAGGCACTGGTAGTGCAAGGGTGATTAACTCAAATTTCAGCAGTTGTGTGTTCCACATGTTTATTAGTCTGTGGAGAACTACCTGTATATGCAAGCTGTGTTTAAGGTATACTATGTAACATGTACACATCTGTGAAGATCCTGTTAGGGATACTCCCCGATATTTTGAACTACATCCCTGATTACATTATACAAAACCCCTCACTGACACTCAGGGGAATCCTTGCAGAGTGGATGGTGAACAGTAGCTACACCCCAGGGATCCTGCAAGTGGCTCTGCTCCACAGAGGGACAGTTAGTTGATCGATGGGGTGGCAACAGCAGACATGTTTTGCCTATGCTTATGAGTGGCCTAGCGGGTTGGGCATGTACCTACCTATGTATCTATGAACCTGTACATACAGTATGGACACATGCTGATAGCTTAATTTACTGTTCAGGTATTAACTTACCTTGTGCCAATGGCAGTTGTGTGTGCAATAGTTGAGGGCTACCTATGTAGGATGCACACAGTAGGCCACCTAGACATAACAATTTACAGGTGGTCGTGTGTGTGTGCCATCCATGTTTGCTGTGTGTGCAGGTGGAGAAGGGTGTCATTCCATGAGTGCCTACACTGTCAGTGTGTGTGCTATACGTTCCCTCTTTGCCAAGGCATGGGCATACTGGGCATGCCTCCGTCTGCCTACTGGAGCTAGCATAGGATGTTCGTGGTCTGAGTACCCCTGTGCTTGTGGGTCCCTTGGCAATGATGGTGGGATGTGGGGGCCTTCACCATTCTGTCCCTGCTGCAGCTGTTTCCACAGGATCATATTGTGTAGCATGGCACATACTGTGAAGATGTGGGCACACATTCCTGGAGAGTACTGCAAGGCTCCACCAGATATGTCCAAGCAACGGAACCATGATTTCAGCATCCCAAACACATGCTCTATGATGATTCTGGTTTCTGCAAGTGCCTCATTATGGCGTTCTTGCATGGCTGTGTGTGCATTTCTGATGGGAGTCATCATCCACGGTTCCAGTGCATAGCCAGCATCCCCCACCAGGTGGCCATATGGGATTTCCACCCTGGCAAATACCTGATACAGCTGTGAGGCATGCCAGATGTGGGAGTCGTGATAGCTTCCAGGACTTCAAGCACACACATCCATGATTGCACATGACCTGGCAGTTGATGGAGGGGAATCCCTTGTGGTTTATGTAGCACCTACCCTGATCACCGGGTGGTGACTTGATGTGTATGTGTGTGCAGTCTATTGCACCCAGTACCTCCAGGTAGTCTGCCACATGGTGGAAGAGATGCATATTGCTGGCCAACTCCTCCTGCGTTCAGGGGAAGTATATGTGCTCATTGGCATGTGGTAACATGGCATCCAGGAACTGGTGGAGTACCTTGGATGCTGATGCCTGTGAGATCCCCATGAATATCTCCAGTTGGTCTTTCAAGTGTACCCATGGCTAGTATTCTCAAGCTTACACATATCTTTGTGTCCACTGGGATGGGTTCCCCTCTGTTACTTCTGGCTCTGAGGCATGGCCAGCACAGCTCAACAAGTTGTTGTATGATGTCCCTGTCCACCCTGTAACGCTCTACTATCTCCTGATCATGTAGCCCCTGGTAGGTTACCCTGGGTCTGAACACTTGTCTCTTCCTCCAGTGCCTGAGATGATTGTCAGCATCATCCTCCATATCACTGTCAGTCTCCAACACATGCTGGTGAATCAAAGCTATGGCAGCCCCTAACATATGCACATTAAAAGTTCCCCATCTGTATACACCAGTGGTGCAGAGTGTCTGGGAATACACAAGTGTGTTTGTGGGGCTTTCACACCTTATACTATTGTGCAATGGATGATGCTGGTGTAATTGGGTGTGTTTGTGCTATTCCAGCTGCAGGGTATCTTAATTATTGGTTGTACAGCAGGTACTGCTATTGTGGAGCCTTTGGTGTTGACTTACTCTCGTCTGCCGTGATTCATCTGTTGCCCTTTACTTCTATTTTCAACCCGATTCACCTCCCATTGTCAGGCATGCATCCAGCTGCCACCTTTCTTGTTTTGTGCTTCCACAACCCAGGATTGTGTTGGGAAATATGTTATGTAGCTGATCTACAGCAAGTTTGCTTTGTTCTGCTGTGACATTTCTCTTTCCTTTGCTGTACAGCACCTCCCCTTTCCTGTTCTGCAGGTAGCTGCTAGCAGCCTTGTTAGCTGTTGTCTGTGGCCCACTGTGAGTTTCTAGGTGTTAATTATTAATGTGTACTCCAATTACCATGCTGCAGCATTTCCTTATTGTCTTCCCGTATCCTTCTTGTTTCAGCTGTGGTGCGTGCCGTGCACATCCGTTTACCGGATTTCGTATGCGTTTTCATCCATGTTCACATGAACTTTCGGTTACCTTGTGTGCTCTCAGCTAAGGAAAGCTATGGCTACTTCCACACCCCTATCCTGCGGCTTTGCTTAGCAACACGGACTAACAATGATCCAATGTGCTTACAGCTACGGTGACACGCCCCTCTCTTGATGTCATGTTTACCTCCAGGCCACTCTTCAGTGTTGTAACGCTACGCCATTTGGTACAAAAGTTGGAAATGTGATATTTGGTGCCTCTGTCTTTTCTAAAACTAGTTTGTACATGTGACAGCTCTTGTTAAATTATATTGCTGGAGTCAAGACTCCACGAATCTTGAGTATTACCTTCTTGGCAAATAAAACAAGTGTATTTTTTGTTAAACCGAGCACTCTTTAGCAGTGCCCTTTTTTGTGATGGATTATAAAAGGTCAATGTATGATTCAGATAACTGCTCATCTTTCACAGATTTGCTAGCAAAATCTAAGCAAGACTATAACAGCTTGCAGAATTTCAAATAGTTCATATTAAGTTCCATTACTTCCTGCAGCCTTATTAGAAAGGCCCACCAGGGCCAATTTAACTTTACTACCCTGGATATTTGTCTCCAAATCATACAGCAAACTATTGTATGTATCAAAGATGCTAGGGTCCTTCTCATATTGTTCCTGCTATTTATCCTCTACTTCTGCTAGGTCACTGCCATGTTTCTTTTTTTTTCATGCCCATGTTTACCTGTAAGTTTCACCCTGTAAACCAGTCTTCTTGAAGATGAGTCACATCTTTCTTATTTGATCTGGTCAATTATCACTGCTCATTTAAATATACTTCCATAGCTCTTCATGCTAGTATCTTAAACTGTATTCACGTTGAAATTCTTTACTTTTTCTTATCTATTGAATTTGGTGCTGCTTTCCTCAGTCACTTCTAATGTTTTAGCATACAGCCATTTTGCCTTCTTAATATTTCTGTCTGAATTTTCATTGCCATCTCCTATACAGTATCTTTCCATAGTTTCACAGGTGCTTTATCCCCCCAGGAATCCCTTAAATATTTTCTTCCCCTTTGCTATATAATCATATGGAATATTATGGAGCTCATCTTTGGTTGACCTATGTCTTTTTCCATAACATTAAACTTTGCAATAAGAAGTGGGTGCTCAGAGCCACTCATCTACAGGTTTTGTTTTTGCTGTCTGTTTAGAGCTCTCCATGTGGTCATTCTGGTTTTGGTATTGACCATGTGGTAGTATCCTTGTGTAAAGCATTTTTTTAGCATTTGCTATGACTAGTGAATTATATTGGCAAAATGTTAATCTATTCAGGATGGTGCTGGTAAGTTGACACACACTGGTGAGGAATGGTAAATCCCGCTATGCAGCTCTGGAATAAATAAGACCTTTCTTGTTCAAAGGTTATCCAAACAATTGCCACGTTCAAGCATCCAAATATAAATAGTGGACAAAAGGTAGAACTAAAACCAAACTGGACCAAACAGGGCCAGAAGTTTATTAAAACATTAAGCAACACGGTACAAAAAACACTGCTTTTAATCCTTTCACCATACAAAGACTTCTTCAGACAAATGGTTCTACACAAGAAACCAGCCTGTGTTATAAAGGCAATTTCAAATTCAAATTTTGCTACAATCCGAATGACCTCATTTCCTGATCACAAAGCATTTGTCATTTCCTCTTCCTAGTTATACACCCATTCAGTAATGTATACAATTCACTTGCAAGAACAAGAATAAGGTCAAAACATAAAATGAAATGAATAAGAGTACAATGGGTGAAAATACACAAAAGTAAATCCCCATTTCAAGTATAAAATCACTAAACAAATATGAGTATTATGAACTACAAGAATAACAAGTCCAAACATACACATTTAAGCATTTAAACATCATGTCATTATGTAATAAAGGTAAGGGGAAGGGGAGGAGGAAAGGAAATGTTTGCAACATAATAATGAGATAATGATGGGGAACTCTGCTTTCTGTTGACTTCTAACAGATCTTAGTACTATAATGTATGAGAACCATACTTGTGACATTTATATTACTACTTCATCATTTTATTTTTAGCATATTTTGTCACAAAATGTTTATTTTAAGCTTTACTTTTTATTGTTCTATGATCGACTGGTTCTCATACATTATAGTACTAAATTCTACTAAATTCTGTTAGAAGTCAACAGAAAGCAGAGTTCCCCATCATTATGTCATTATTATGTTGCAAACATTTCCCCCCCCCTCCCCCCCTTCCCCCTTACCTTTATTACATAATGACATAATGTTTAAATGCTTAAATGTGTATGTTTGGACTTGTTATTTTTGTAGTTCATATTACTCATATTTGTTTAGTGACTTTATACTTGAAATGGGGATTTACTTTTGTGCATTTTTACCCACTGTACTCTTATTCATTTCATTTTATGTTTTAACCTTATTCTTGTTCCTGCAAGTGAATTGTGTATATTACTGAATGGGTGTATAACTAGGAAGGGGAAATGACAAATGCTTTGTGATCAGGAAATGAGGTCATTCGGATTGTAGCAGGGGAGGGGCACAATTTGAATTTGAAATTGCCTTTATAACACAGGCTGGTTTCTTGTGTAGAACCATTTGTCTAAAGAAGTCTTTGTATGGTGAAAGGACGAAAAGCAGTATTTTTGCACCGTGTTGCTTAATGTTTTAATAAACTTCTGGCCCTGTTTGGTCCAGTTTGGTTTTAGTTCTACCTTTTGTCCACTATTTATATTTGGATGCTTGAACGTGGCAATTGTTTGGATAACCTTTGAACAAGAAAGGACTTATTTATTCCAGGGCTGCATAGCGGGATTTACCATTCTTCACCAGTGTGTGTCAACTTACCAGCAGCATCCTGAATTGGAGAACTTTGTGAGTTTGTGTATGCTTTCCCAAGTAAAATGTTAATCTATGTTTGACTTCATTTCTTAATTCAGACTTGGTCATCATTTCAAGTGTACTTCTACCACATTCCAGTCATCTATGGTGAATGAAGTACCTTTTTTAGGATATTATTTCTAGATCCTTCTGGACCCCTTGCTGTGGAGAAGGGCTTGCATTTCCCAGTGAAGCTGGCCGTCACGCTGTGTAGGTCAGATAAGGAGATCAGACTATATATGGTTAACTGGACAAAGTAATGGCAATCTTCTCCAGTATTTCTAAGAAAGCCATTGGGTAAAACAAACATGGACATGTCCAGTTAACACCAGGCTATGAGAGCCTTGTGTATGAAGCTATCCTATAAATACTACTGAGTAAGGAAATAGTATGAATAGTGTTATAGGCTATGATGCAGCTAGATTAAAACGGAGAGCATGTCCCTCTACTTTGGAGTTCATATATTAAAGGAAAGACTGATGTTGCAAAGACCTACACATCACTGGAACTTGGGGAAGTATGAACCAAAGTCGGTTCAGATAACATGAATACATATTGACGTATTGAATTGGTGAAATAAAGTAGACTGGTGTGGATTGTTTAACATGAGTACCAGATCTTCTACTGTGGACATGAGTCTTAGAATAAATGGGGATAGCCCTTATAGTTAATAAAAAGGGGTGCCAAAATCCAGAGCTTGGTTGTAGTAAAAAAAAAATGATAGAATAATCTCAGTCAGACACTAAGGTAAGTCGTTTGACATTACATTATTGTGGAGTAAACCCTTCCAATGCAACCTACCTGTAATCTCCGCTGAGGGCAGGAATTGTGAATATAATCATTTAGTGAATACCCTGTCCTCATCAAAGGCTGATGACTTCCTTCCTCCATCCCAATACATGGATTGTCCCTTACTTTCATTCCTAAGTAATAGAGACTGCTGGAGGTTTAGTACTTTAAGATAGCTATCCAGGCTACAAATACTGTTTTAAAAACTCTGCTCAAATATGAAGGATATTTACTGCAGTACTGCTAAGTGGTCTAGTTAGAATAATTTTACAATATTAAAGATAGGAGAATGAAACCCTGGAGCTCAGACCCTGATTGCATATCTCCTATATGCCATCTCAACTGTCAAACATGTTTAAAACCTAAAACAGGTAACTAACTAGACAGATGTATCTACTGAAGCTAGATGCCTACCATACCAGCATATCCCAACAAGCTAATGCATATGGCCCTTAACTCTTTCCATCTTCCTTTATATGCACTGGCATTTTAAAGCTGGAATGCAGTATGGCAATATGTCATTCAAGTTCTAGGGGGTGTGTACTCATAGTTCATGCCTGGGTGTGGTGTAATGTACTCTGTGGAATGTGCTTGGCTTTGGCAAGGATGCTGTGAGGCAACTGTACTGGATAGGTTCTTGGATTGAATACTAACAATTTACCCAAATTTTAATAGGCTGAATGAATCCCACTTAATATATTTCAAGTATTTTATACATAGAAGGGGTTTAAAAATATAATGTGCAAGTATTCAACATAGACTTTAGTTAATGCCCATCAAACAAGAAAAATGCTGGGGTGCATCCCCAAGGAGATAGAAGCAAAGAAGCTAATAGTTCTGCTATATTCAGCCTTAGTCAGATCATAATTTGTGGACAGTTTACAAATCACATTACTTTGTATTTACTCTTAAAGGAAATGTATGTTATCTGTAGTTTGCATTTCACATTAGGCACGGATTGTCATTGAAAAAAAGGTCCTTGGTCCAGCCCAATCACCCAGTTAATAAGCGTAACATACATACATAAATTAGAGAGAGAAATAAATTTAGATATAATATGGTTGCACAAGATTATAATGAGGTTGGTGTGACATTTTATTCTAAGTAGGGTTCGTGAATATTTGGTCTTTTAGTCAAAGTCAAGTCTGCTGTCTATGGTCAGTGGTAGTGCTACAGCACTGAAGCTAAATAGCGTTATCCTCAGCTTCTTTCCCTCTGGACTGGACAATTCTTTAACCCTTAGCTTCCTCATATTTTCTAACACCTAGGATATAATACTATCCTGTGTTAATTTGCCTAACTTGCCATATACTCCACAGTGCTGTTTTGGCACCTATTCATAACGTCTGAATGAGAGTAATAATAACCCATTTAAAAATGTGCACACCACCTGCCTGAGGTTGTTTCCTTAAGTGATTTTACAATATTTTTTAAGGATTGACTTCACCCTTATTAGTAATATATAATACATGCAACTATCCATGTAAAACTAAAGAATTACCTGGTGCGTGAAATCTATTCTGCTAATGCTGTCACCAATGCTGATTCATTCTTGATGCAAGGAAATTGCCCCCACTTTGGTGTAGCCTATCCAGTCCGATTTTCCTATGGCAGACGTTTGTCACAAGTTGGTCACAAATCTTTGCTTCTTTGAGTGCCCATTTATCTCTGTCTGTGGCATTTCTTTGCATAGATGCCAAGTATCCAGTCTCATTTCCTGGCGTTATCTTTGAAAACCACTGAGGACCCCAAACAGTGACAAGAAGTGTTTACCTCTGTATGCAATGAAAGTGCAACTTACTATGGTAGCTGGGGCATTCTCTGATTCTATTTGTGCAGTTTGACACTAAGCAAGGATGTCTTCCCTAGGGCTTTTATCTGTATGTCAGAATATTTGCTTATACTATCATAGCTAATTTTGGCATTAGTGGTATTTCACTTGCTCAGTTCCAGCGCAAGATGGAAGTTGATATGGAGGATGTCATGCCTCATGTTCACATTCAGTCTTTCTGACAGCAGGGAAGCAATTGCCTGCTTTAACTATTCAGGTTGTATTCTAAATTGTGGTAAACCTCTATTACTGCACTTTAAACCATCATATCAGCTCAAGAGAGGCCCACCCACTATGTTTGAGATTTCTGAGAAATATCTTGAAATGCATATACCCAAGCATCAATTGCTTTGTATATTTATTATTTCCTAACATCGCACCTGCTGCCTGTCAGTCATCAGCATCTCCATTACCAGCCATTCAACCTATTCACACTCAATCCCTGGGATGAGGGTTGATTGAGAGGGACATCATTTAGTCGGCCATCAGGGGGGATTCCTGATCTGGTTTTCATGCAGCACTACCCTTGTGCACATTGACAAAGTGCTGGGAAGGAGAGGATTAATGGGTAACTGCAAAAGAGGTCACGTCACTTCAATTACGGGGGTTTGCTTCAAGCAGTTCTGCTGCCTTCTGAAGCATTTGAGGTGTTTTCCATGGTCTCCACTTGAAAAGCACACTTAACCAGTGTATCCCCAAGTGTGTACAATCACACCTCCCCTGGGATAAATGAGCAGACCATGCCCCTTCACTTTTCCACCTCCCTTGTCTGGTTCTTCTCTGTGCCAGTATCTGTAATCAAACCCCAATTGCTTGGTTAGCAGTCAGCATTCTGTTCCTTTGTCTGCTAGTGTTACCTTGTGATGTAAGGCTCATCTTTAATTAATTGACTGTGAATGTTTCTGCTTGCGGAACCTCCTCTTATTCTTGAAAATTACCTCCTTGCTATTTTATCCTTGGTTTAGCTCTGACTAGTGGCATCTTAATTGTTTAATAACTTGCAATCCTCAGGCATAGTCATCATTTTACAGTTCATATCTAATGGGAGAAGATGACAAATTCTAAGTGTCTGCAGTAGAGAGAACTCTGCCATTCTGCAATTTTGACTTTCTACTTTTGTGAACTTTACTTCTGCAAACAACACAGTATGATTCTAGCCTTT
The DNA here is from genome assembly GCF_019279795.1 of Protopterus annectens. NCBI lineage: Eukaryota > Metazoa > Chordata > Ceratodontiformes > Protopteridae > Protopterus > Protopterus annectens. The sequence goes on along the minus strand of NC_056743.1, from coordinate 558,796,234 downwards.
CAGGGAAACGGACAGCCCTGTGTTTTCCCCAATCTAGCCTGCCTCACTCAATTTTAAGTTGAGAAATAATGGGAGAAAAGTTATTTTTTCTTTGAAAACTGTAGCAAGCTGCTTGCTGCAGCAAAATTCAATACACACACAGACCTGAAGTGCTTCGCCCCTGACCCCAAATGCAGTATCTGGATTCATTTCTGAATGCCAATATTGCATTACTGACTGTCATCTGCCAGTCATGCCCTTAACACCTTTGCTGCACCCTAGGTATGCTTTGTAGTCTGAGTCAATCTACGACCATAGTTTGCAGATTATGTTTGAGGTCTGCACTGTTTTTCATGTATGAAAACTCAAATGTATCTGTTGTGTGACACTGTCACACAGAAACTATATAACCACTGATCAGTTTTAAAAGTGAGCTACAACACGTGTCATGATGTGTGCGTGAACATTGGGTGTGCTGTATATTGGCTGCAGTGCAGATTAAAGAATCTGTAGAAAGTGAAGCACCAGTACTGTACATCATACTGCACTGTATCTGTTGTGCACTGTATCCATTGTAGCACACTGTATCACATATGGAATCTTTATTGTGTCAGCATTCTTAGTCGTTTGAACACAAATGCATTGTATAGTGGTGGAAAAGGCATGGGTGAATCATATAGCACTAAAGTGGAACATTCATTTCTTTTTGGTGGTCTATAACCTTCATTTCTTAGCATGTTTCATCAGAAATGCATCATAATAGTTTTAGAAACAGAATTTCCAAACGTAGTAGTATTTCAGAATTTTCATAGCCAAGTACTACGCTAGCTGCCCTTGCAGGCCATTTCAAGCCTAGCCAGTTTTCCTTTTTCTGCTTGAAATAACCTAACAAATTTGGTTATAGATTGGCTGTACAAATCACATGGTTGATGTTTATATATTACCCCTAAAATGACTAAGAGGGTCATACCATAGATAATTAAAGCATTTAGGAGCTGTCTCTGGTCATTAGTAGTACATGGAACAAGCCCGAAGTAGTCTGTTTCCCATCCTTAGATGCAAGTTGAATTTTAAGTGCTTTAGTCTACGCAGTGGAAACTTCTTCAGAACAAATGCATCTTCCCCCCAACAACCTTTAAATACACTCATCAATGAATAAATCAATTAATTAATTTACATCATGTGCCAGTTGAAGAAACCAACATATTTTCTATATGTGAAGTATTGACTTAAAAACAATAGCTATGAAATGACATGTAAAATAAAATGCAATACAATATATTGTGCACATATAAAACTTAAATTCATGCACGTCACATGAAAAGTTGTGCTTTTAATCTAAGAACAGAGCTAATAGACATTGTACTATTCAGACGAGGAGATTCTGATGCATTGGTCCTGATTTGCCATCTAAGCTCTGATAACTCTAAAAAAAATCATTGTGGTCCACCCATCTCAGTCGCCGGTTCACCGGTACTCAGTGAGGCGCTTTCGCAGCCCCTGATACCCGCTACTTTTGAGTCGCCCTCCCTTACAGAGTAGTCGTATGAGATTTTTATTGAACCCACGGATGTCTAAAATGATAAATCTAAAACTGTATCCTTTGTTGGCTATTAATATGTGCTGCCAAAGCCTTTTTTGGTATCTTTTTTATGTATAGCATAGTAGTGCTGGTATACCCTGCTCCTAAAAGCATTTATAGTTTTTCCAATATAAAAACTAGGGCATTGAGAAGATAGAGCCAGGTACACCACTACTTTACTACTACAAGTAAACTTTCCATGGATAGTATATCTTTCAAAATTAGGTATATTAATCTCTCTAGCTTCGATCATATGCTGCATTGCATACAAAAACCACATTTCGACATGCCTGTTCCACTACTTGTAACTTGCTTCTGTCGTTCCAGCATATTCTTTATGCTGAAATCCTTCTTGTACGCAATTTTAGAGGGCATCCCTACCAATTGAAGCTGTTCGGCATCTGTACAAAAAATGTTCGTTATGTTTGGTAATATGACTAATATTACAAAACTGGTGGTTAAAACCAAATGTAGCGGATTTATTAAAATTATATGTACCCCATGGTTTTCATTATCTTTTTCATGTAAGCCACCACCTGCTCCTAATGGGGCATAAAATGTCCATCTCTCTTCAGGATTACTTCATTTAAGATGTTACAGACATAGTTCACAGGTTATCCTTTTTGTATTACCATGCCCTTTAAAATATCCATTTGTTCTAAGAAATCATTATGATCGGATACCATTCTGGCCAGCTGCACCCCCCCTGCCCCTTAACTAATGACTTCTTTTGATGGAGGGGGTAACAACTGTCATAATGTAAGAGGCTATTTGAGTAGGTTGGCTTATGAAAAATGGGTGGAGGTAAATTGATTGTTCTTTACATCCTTTTTGATGGTGATGTCTAAATAATTGACCTCAACACTGGTACAGTGTGGGAATTTCAAAAAATCAGTACTACCTTTAATAAATTTCAAGAAGTTATCCAGCTCAGCCATATCATTATTCCACAGGATAATGATGTCATCTAGGTAACGACCATAAAACTTCCAATATTTTGCAAAGTGACTCTTAAAAATAAGATCCCTTTCCCAGAAGGCCAATACATTATTGGCAAAAATGGGGGCACATGCTGCCCCCATTGCCACCCCTTTCACTTGTTTAAATAGCTGCTGTTCAAAAATAATGTTAGTGTCTAGCACTAGCTCCATTAATGTTCTAATAGTTAATATACGATTGTGGTTAACAGTAGTATATTGACAAAGGTATTGATAAAAGCAGTCAATTCCTGTATCGTGTGGTATGACTGAAAATAAGTCACGAAAATCAGTTGTGATAAAAATCAGCTTATCATTAAACATATGACTGGTAATTTTTAACAAAACATTCCAAGAATCTTTTAATACCCAGGGGCAGTATTTCAATATATACTTTAATTGGCTATCTATAAATCTAGCTATAGGGTATGTCTTAGATGCACGAGCATCAGCTATACATCTAAATGGCGGGTGTACTAGATCTTTATGTATCTTGGGGATACCAGAAATCGTGATTCCTTGGAGTATTTTTGATGCCATTTGATTTGTTGATGTACATTAAATCCATCAGTGATGGGTCAGAGGATGCCTTGTAGGTCAGACACAGGTCACCTCTCAGCAATCTGTACAATACAGAGTATAGTGATAAGGCTATGAGTTGGTCCATGTATAACATGTTGTTTAGGCCTTGTATCATTTTAGTAAGTTGTAAGGGTGTTCTAGTTTGTTGCATATGCTTGGACAGATGCATGCCAATGGAGGTGTTATATTCAGCAACTGACCTAGGAGGATTGTGGCTGACCAAGTTCGCAGATGACTGCAAACTGGGCGCCATAATTGATTCTCCAGTGGACACAAGCATCCTTCAAAAAGGTCTCATAGAAACGGATAACAGGTGCCAGAGCCATGGCCGTAAACTAAACACCAAAAAATGTATAGTCATATCCTTTGGGAAGAACAAAGTACCCACAAATTACCACATAGGTGGTAATCCATTAAGTACGGAAGAAGTAATCAGGGACCTAGGGACCCAAGTTGACAGTAACCTCTCATTTGACACTCACATTGCCAAAGTGGATAGAAAGACCTTCTACATTGCCCACCTTATCATGAAAGGATTCATATCTAGCTCGAGAGGTCATTGTGCCCCTTTACTCCTCCCTTATCAGGCCCATAATTGAGTGCAATGCCCCATTTTGGATGTACCTTACACGACACCTATAGCAGTTAGAAAGACCACAAAAGTACCTCACCAAGAGGATCAAGGGTCTCAAACATATGTCATATGCTGCCCAGCTAAAGAAACTCCAGCTCTATTCAGTCGCATGCCACCTACTCAGAGGTGATCTATGCCTGACATACAAGGCCATGTCCAATCCGGAATTAATGGACATGCTCTACCTCAGAAAATCCAAATCCACCAGAGGCACGAGAACGAGTGATTTGAACCTCAACACAGAAATAAATAGGACATGCTGGAGGGACAGATTCATAACCCAGAGGCTCCCCTCACTCTGGAACAGAATCCCAGTCCATGTTAGGCAGAACCCCTCACTGACTCTCTTCAAAAGAAATCTTGACGAGTGGATGGGAGAACATAGGTTTACCCCGGGGGTCATCTCTGTGTCACTGCTAGACAGAGGTGCAGTAAACTAAATCCTCAATGGGCACAGTATCCTCATTCCAAGGGGTGGCGAAAGCCAGGCACACTCTGGCTGGGCGTATGAATGCCCTAGGGCAGATAGCCTAGTATGAACCTATGAACCTAAAGAGGGCTGAGTAAAGGGGGACAATAACATCCCTAGATCTATGCATAATCCTTTTCTTTATAGGTTGTGCAATATAGAAGCACTGTCTTATAACAATAGACACACGATGGTCAAAAGTTAAGTCACTGTCCACATAAGTTCCCAAATCTCTAACAACTGGGTCAGCTCTTGAAGGAGTATTGTTAATGTGGTAGTTTCCTGACATAGATGACTTTTCAAAGGATATACTAATGCAATTTCTGGCACTTAGTTTCACAAAATGATTATGGCACCAGTTATTTATTTGAGTTAAACTTTCCTGCAGGATGGATAAGTCATTTGTGTATTTGGTAACTGCACCTATTTTATGGTCATCTGCAAAAAAGTAGATGCCAAAGAGGAGGACGTCCCAGTACAGAATCCCTGGGGACTCTACTGGTGACTGATCTCTTTGTGGAGGTAACTTTCCCTGTTTTAATTATCTGTATCCTATCTGTAAGGCAGTTGGCAATCCAATGGGTGAAATAGGTGTTTATTCAGCTTTTCTACTATGTCCAAATGAGGACTTGTCAAACGCTTTAGCCAGGTCAAGTTGTTGGGTGTGTTCTGCTTCTGGAGCATTGGAATCTCAAAAATATGTTTGTTGTATACCAGGTGTTGTGTAGACATGAAGTCCTACAGCAATATCTTGAGACGCAAACTTGAAAATTAATACCTCTAGGATTTATTTTCCATTTAGACATCGTTCTATGTCTTGAACATTCCACGGTACCAGATGTAGGCTACATGTACAGCCATAGTTACAAATGAGTGTTCAGGTGAATCAAGTTCAGAAAGCAGTGTATATTAACCACACTCCCCAGATTATGTACTAAAGGTCGTGTTATTCATCACTGCGTAACATAAGTAATGGAAGACTTGAGAGCAAAGGGTTCTATAATCTAAAATCAAATGACTCTGAAGCAGACCAAGAAGATCGGTGTCGTGCAGCATAGCAGAAAGGGAAGGAGGAACCAGATGTGAATTTATGACTGCACTTAGTGAATAAACAGGATGAGAGAGTGCACTTTGAGAGGCAAAATAATGAAGGGCAGAGCCAGGAAAAAGATGATAGAGAACATTAGCATGGTAGAGCATTCTCCCCAGAGCATGACTGGTGGAATGCTGTGATTTATCAAATAGTCGCTTGTAATAACTCCTTTCTGTAGCAGGTAGCTGAGAAGTATTTCATGCCATAGCAAGTCCCACAGCTAATTAATGTAAGTTGGCATGGGGAACAACATCTTGGATCTTATCTTTACTAATATGCAGGCATCTTGCACTATTCCTTGTCTATCTTTGACAGTTGTTAGGTCTGATCATGCAACTGTCTCCTTTGAAATAAAATTGAAATCAGAGACCCATTCCACCCAATGTACCTTTTAAGTTTTCTATAAGACAAACTACAATTTGCAAGCTTCAAATCCCAGACAAACCCAGTTGCCACCACTGGATATGTGGAAATGTACACTACCACACTATATCAGCATGCAAATAGCTGCTTTGATGCAGCTGTACCCTGCAGAAACAAGTGCAGCGCAAACCTTAGAAACCAAACCCACATGGTGGATTCCTGTTAACAAGCTTTACAATAAAAGGAAGAGAATTTTGACCAAAAGTAAGAAGAGCAATTCAGAATGATAAGAGCCCTCATCACTAGGATAAACAAGAAACTCATGAACTTAATATAATCCACCCAAGCCAAGACTGAGGCTAAACAGCCACACAAGCCAAAGGCAGTTGCAGGGCCTTTTTTATGTTTGTAATCTTAGAAGCACAAAGTGGGAATAGTTGATTTGATTGTGAACACCTACACTGGGGACCTACTGCCTGATAAATTCATCTCAGATTTCACACACTTCCTTCCATATATTCTACAAGATAAACTCAAAACTGACTTTCCTCCAGCTATCACAGAGGACTGAGTCCTAAAAGTGCTATCAAAAGCTAAAAATACTGCATCGATGGGTCATGACAATATCCCTGGATGCATCTTAAATGGCATGCATCATGATTTAGCCAAGCCATCCCCCCAACAACATTGTTCATCCTCAGCCTCCATACAGGTTTTGCACCAAACAGATGAATGTCTAAAGTTAATTCCCTGCATATGGGAGGACCTTTTTAGGTTCATAGGTGGGTACTAGGCTATCTGCCTGAAGGCATTTATAAGCCTAGCCAGAATGTTGGCTTTCGCCACCCCCTTAGATTAGTTCCCTGTGCCTCTGTCCAGCAGAGCCAGTGAAATGATTCCCGAGGTAAACTTTGTTTCCCATCCACTCATCAAGGTCTCTTTTAAAGAGGGTTAACGAGGAGCTCTGTCTAATGTAGATTGGGATCTTGTTCCAAAGCATGGGAAGTCTCTTGGACAGGACTCTATCCCTCCAGCATGTCCTATTTATTGTTGTGGTGAGGTTTAGATCCCTAGAGCGTGTGGCTCGAGGGGATAAGGTTTTCTTTAGTTGGAGCATGTCCATTAATTCTGGGTTAGACATGGCCTTGTATGTCAGGCAGAGATCATCTCTGAGTAGGCGGTATGCAACCGAGTACAACTGGAGTTTCTTCAGTTGAGCTGCATAGGGCATCTGTTTGAGGCCATTGATCCTCGTGGTGAGGTACTTCTGTGGTCTTTCCAGCTGTTGCAGGTGTCTTGTAAGGTACATTCCAAATGGGGCATTGTACTCCAAATGGGTCTGATGAGTAGATGGGCACAATGACCTCTTTTGATCTGGATGCGAACCCTTTTGTGATTAGGTGGGCCACATAGAAGGATTTTCTAACCACTTTGGCAATGTGATTATCAAAGGTGAGATTACTATCTATGTGGGTCCCCAGATCCCTTATTACATCTTCTGTATTTAGGGGACTACCACCTATGTGGTAGTTTGTGGGTATTTTGTTTTTTCCAAAGGGGATGACTATGCACTTTTTGGCATTTAGCTTGAGGCCATGATTTTGACACCAGGTATCCATCTCCGTGAGACCCTTTGGGGGATGTCTGTGTCAGCCGGAGAGTCAATTATAGCCCTAGTTTGCAGTTGTCTGTGAACTTGGTCAGCCAAAGTCCTCCTGTGCTTGCCTGTACCTCTGAAGTATATGCCGAACAGGAGGGGTCCTAGGACTGAGCCCTGGGGAACGCCACTTGTAACCAGTTTAGAGTCGGACCTAGATCCCACAACTCTCACCATATGGGTTCTGTCCGTGAGCCAGCTGGCAACCCATCTTGTGATGTAGGGGTTTATGTTCAGGCTTGTGAGCTTGTCTATAATACCAGAATTGGGGGATGGTGTCGAAGTCCTTAGTGAGGTCTAGGTAGACTGTGTGTACCACCTTTCCCTCATCTTTAGCCTTGGTAACTGTCTCATAGAAGTCCACCAGGTTTAGGAGGCATGATCTCCCCTTAACAAAGCCAAACTGGGTAGGGTCCAGTGTTTGTAGGTTCCCAATGTCTCTGTTAATGAGTTCTATGATGATGCCGCTCCATAGCCTTGCAGACCAAGCTAGTCAGGCTTATAGGGTGATAGTTTCCAGGGTCTGTTGTGGCTCCACCTTTGTGGAGCAGAATAACCATTGCTGTGCTCCACTCTATGGGAATGTAGCCTGCGGAGAGGCTGAGTTTGAACAGTGTGTTTAGGTGAAGGGTTAGTCTTTGAGCTTGTGTAGGACGCAGCCTGGGACACCGTCCGGTCCCATTGATGCTGTGTTTTTGGCTTTGGAAAGGGCTGTTTTAACCTGAGTGTCTGTGATTTCAGGGACTCTACAGTCTTCTGGTATGATTATGGGCCCTTTTGGGGGTGAGAGAGGGGAGGGTGAAGCTTGCGCTGAACCTGTCTGCCAGGATGTTGGCGATATCGGTCAGTTCAGTGCATTTTGTGCCATTCTGCACTAACTCCAAGCAGATCTGAGCATTGCCACTTAGATTCTTGACATAGCTAAAGAATGCCTTGTGGTTATCTCTGGAGTCCTTGGCAATTTTTCTTTCAAAGCTCACCTTGGATGATTTTATGAGGGATCGTAGTTTCTTGCTGATACTGATCAGGGATGTCTTCCCTTCTTAGGATTTTACTCTTTTCTGTACTAGTTTCCTCCTCCTATTGTATAGCTTGTTTATGGCAGGAGTCCACCAGACTGGTTTCCTTTTCTTGGAGGAGTGAGTTTTGGCTTTGCTTGGGTTGGCACGATCCATGCATTCTTTTAGCTGCCCGTAGAATGCATTAGTAAAAGATTTTGCAGCTTGGACAGTGTTATCCTTCAGCATGGGGGCTTTGAAACTTTCCACCTCGGTCTTACATAACGTGAAGTTTGCTTTTGAAAAGTTTTTCACAGTGGCTTTCTTGTCTGGGGGTGGGGGCAGAATATGGATATCCAAAGTGATTTGTTTATGGTCAGATCTAACCAGCGAGGGGTTGACCTCTGGTGTGGAACTCCGGTCACCCATGTTGGTGATGACCAGGTCCAATATGTTGTCACCTCTGGTGGGAGTGTTGACCAGCTGAACCAGGGTGTTTGAGTTTATAAATTCTAGGAAAAGTTGGGCAAGGGAGTTAGTACTTGAGTAGTTCTCCCAGTTAATGTTTGGGTAATTGAAATCACCCAATATTAGGGTGTTTGGTAGGACCTTCCTGTCTTTAGAAATGCGAAATGGGGGTCCTGGGACATGGTGGGTGATCTGTAGCAAGCTACAATTTGAATTTCAGTTTTGCCCATTGTTAGTTGCACGTGGGTGATCTCTGTGCCACTAACCTGGAGGCGTGGGTATCCTTGATGAATATGGATACGCCCCCGCCTTTTGTATTTCGGTTTGGGTTCTGTGGCCAAAATGTATGGTATGAGTTGTAGCCTGGTAGTGCTTGGGTGCTCTCTGGAGCCTTAAACCAGGTTTCTATTACTGCACATATATCGATTTTCTCCATACTGAGGAGTGCCTCGAGTGCATGAATTTTCAGGTTTAGACTTCTGGCATTGAGTAGCATTACCCTCAGTTTTTTGTTACTTGTGCTATTTACGGTGGTGGGTTTGTCTTTTGAGCCTTGCCTAAAAAAGGCAGTATGGGAGTGGCAAGAGCCTTGGCACATATTCAAAAGCCTAAGGGTGACAGGTGCAAGTCGTCTCTAGCGAAGCAGCGTGGCTTGTCGAGCATGTCATTCCAGGCAGGCAGACACTGGACCCCCTTTGAATGACACCAGAAACTTAGCCAATTGTTGAAATTGAGACTTTTTTCTTCATACTGTGGTGGTATTCTTGGTGAGGGCAGGATGCTACTCAGGGTCAGGGTCATACTGGCCTGGGCGACGTGATCAGAGAGCTCTTCCATGTCTCTTTCCATGTAGTCCAGGGAGGTACGGCTCAGGTCATTCACACCAACATGGACAATGACAGAGTCATATTTGTACTTGTTCTGGAGTGACCTAAGTGCTTGCATTATGTGGTGGATCCAGGCACCTGACAGGCAGCTAACAGTAACCTTCTCCTTATTCACCCTAGTGAGTGGGACATCAGTGTGCCTGACTATAGAGTCACCTATTACTAGTATGTTTGGTATGTTATTTTGCCTTAAGGGCTGTGATTGCATGGCACACTGGTTTTGTGAAATATGTATTTTATGGTTTGTGTTGGGGGGTGGGGGTTGCTTGAATGTTTGCTTTGGAGGTCTCTGTTGGTTTTGCAGATTTTTATTTAGAGCCTCCGAGTATGTTTCCATGTATTTGTGTGTTTTTTGCCGGTGCATGATGCTGGTTTAATGGGTCTATGTAAGACTGGCGGTGTGATGCAAGTATTTCTTTTCTCCTCTTGACTGTCTGATCCAGTCTTGGGTTGAGAGAGCTTAGCCTCTAGTTTGGCTATATAACTGTATCTGTCGCATGTATTAGTGTTTGGTGGTAGGAGGAGGGGGTTGTCTGTGTACATGAGGCAGTTGTAACATTGCCTCAAAATACCCGGATTCACCAGTTGGACTGGAGAGTACACCTGAAACTGCCCTTTGGACATGCCTGGATAGGTACAGTGAACTGTTTTACTGGATGGCTGGTAAGGTCGAATAGAGAGCCTTGTCCTTCAGTACAGTACAGGAGGGTCTAGTGCTAGGGTGCTGTAAGTTTTGAGCAAGTGCTGGGCGGAGAAATGAATGGCTTGAGTGCTTAAGTTGATAGTTTGTCTAGTTCCAAGGGAAAAATTGAAGAGGAGACTTTGTGGAGCTGGGAATAGTTTTACCCCAGCTAACCAGCGCGCAAAACTGGGAAAATTTGGCATTTATAGCAGGGAAATGAAAGAGAGAGAAATTAGCCCAAAATGGCCAATAAACTACAAATTTCTGGGCTGAAACCACTCCTCCAGGGACAGATAGGCTGCTCAAAGCTTCCCTCTCTCACAGGTGAACAGTGAAACTTCCTTCTATCCAAGTAAGGTATGGGCAAACAGAGATTTGTAACACAGCCCTGAATTCAGCACTAACCTGAAAACTGGACTATACTAGCTTAGAAAGGCAGGAAACAAGTATGTATGTGTGTGTGTGTGTGCATATATATATATATATATATATATATATATATACATATATATATATATATATATATTTTTTTTTTTTTTTTTTTTTAGAAAATAAAGCAGGTACACTTAAAAAAACAAAACAGTTTAACAGCACAGAAAAGGATGCTTATTGTTATATATCGCAGATCAGAATTGTAGTCATTGCCCCCAGTAATAAAGTAGGAAGAAACACAAATACAGTAAAAGCAGATGAATAAAGTGCAATTTTATATATATATATATATATATATATATATATATATATATATATATATATAAAAACAATAGAAAACGAACAAACTAATTTAAACAAGTTACCCAATTAACCAGTAAAAAAAGCTCAAAACTGAGCCCTGTTCCAGCAGTCTTCAATCAGACAAGTTCTAACTGCACACCCCTGTTATCAGACTCAGACAACTGCAGACCCACAAGTCTGACCTGCATCATATACAAAGCCATGAAAAAGACCATTCATGGAACTAGTCACTAAGGACATAGAGAACCTCCAAACACTAGACTCAACCTTTGTCTGGATTTAAGTGCAGGCCAACTGTTTACTTAACTTTGTGGACTTTTTTTGAAAAGGTCACTAAATCAATGAATGAAGGTAAAATGGTAGAAACCACATACCCTGACCTGGCCAAATATTTTGATACAATTCCCCACTCAGGCACAGTAAAAAAGGTCATACTGGGAATAAACCCTTGTATCACCTGCTAGATTGCCAATGGGCTCCCAGATGGGGGTACAGGAGATAAAAATAGGGGGGACCTATTTCCTTAAAGGGACCTGTCCCCCAGGGTTCAGTGTTGGAACCTCCCCTGTTTGGCATTTACTTCTCTGAAGTAAAAGCCAAAAGCAAATGGCCCTGGCTGACTAAGTTTGCAGAAGACTGCAAGCTAGGAGCAGTCATTGAATACCTAAATAACTTGGCCATCCTGCAGGATGGTTTGTCCCAAACAAATGTCTGGTGCCTGAATCATGGACTGAAACTAAATGGCAAAAAATGCATTATTGTATCATATTTAGAAGTCCTCTACCCCAGTGAACCACCACATTGATGACACACTCACCGTGTGTTTATGATTTGGGAACTTGTGTAGACAGTGACCTAACTTTCCATTGACGTATATAAGAAAGTTGTAATATTATGCAGCCTGTAATTAAAGGGATTGTGTCTAGATCTAGTGATGTCATTGTCCCCCTTTAGTCAGCCCTCATTGGCCAGTTGTTAAATATTATGCCCCCTTTTTGCATGCATCTGTCCAGATGCATGCAACAGCTAAAAGTCCCACAGAGATACCTTGGTAGGATATGGAAACTAAGATATGTCCTACATGGACTGACTCAAAGCCCTGTCACTATACTCTCTATTGTATAGACTGCTGAGAGGTGATCTGTGTCTGGCATGCAAGGCAGCCTCTGACCTAATATTGATGGACCTGCTGCACATCATAGACAGCAAGTCAAATGGCATAAGCAATACTCTGTTCTGCAATATCAGCAGAATGGTTTGGAGGGACAGTTATATTTTGCATGAGGATGCAATTACTCTGGAGCAAACTGCCCATCCATGTAAAACAAAGCTCATCACTATTCATATTTAAGTGCAACTTGGAGCTATTAATAGGAAATTTTCCCCAGAACTGCCCCCTGTAATGCTAATGGACAGGAGCAGCTCCTAAATGCTTTATCCCATGCATAGGTCCCCTCCAATTATTTATGGTATAAGCCCAGTTGTTCTTACTAGGGGTAACGCACAATTGTTGACCATGGGATGGATAAGGCCAGTTTAACACCATATTGGATAGGGTAATTGAAGCACCAAAAGGGAAACTAGCTAGGCTTAAACTGTAGTAGGGCATTTAGCCTAATACTTGTGTATAAACATTTAGACTACATGAAGTAAGCAAGGGACTAGTGAGAAAACAAGAATGGGCAGCAGATATTGGAAGGCAGCTGACTTGAGTTCATTGGCTGTGTGATGGCATTTCGACTGAGAAAAGTCCAGAGCAAATGATATAAAGCATCAGGGAGGCAGGAGCTATATAGAAGCGGGTTATGATGCTGTGTTGCCTTTTATGGGAGGAGCAATGGTGACCAGCATTAGAGAGGAGAAAAGTTGGTTAGGAAAGAGTAGCTGCAGAAAGTCTTATGTGATGGAGACTGTTGAAAAAGTGGATAAAAAATGGCAATCAGACGACCATTAGAACTGGGCAGAGAGTAGCAGGAGGGGAGAGGATGTAGAACAGAGTAGTAAATAGGAAGGAGGCCGATGATGGTGATAAGTAGGGGGGGGGGGGGCTGGATGTCATCCAGGAGTAACTTTTGGAAGTGGGAGCAAAAATAAGAAAAGGTAGTTCTACACCCACTGATGATAAGCAAGAACATATAGGATTGTAATGAAGGAAATAAGGAATGAGCAAAAAAACAAGAGCAGCAGAAAATGTAGAGGCTAGCTAGGAGATCTCTGGTAAACGTTGCAGCAAAGGGCTGCAGCAAATGCAGGGGTGGAGTTGGAAATAGAATCAGGAAGGGAGTGCTGTTTATGGGATGCCCTGAAAATGGATGATGACAATGGCATTATGGAAGCAAGAGATTAAATAAGTCACTCAGGACTGGGAGGAGAACGCATAAGGTGACCTTACTCAGCACTGAAGTTTAACAGGGTGCTAATGATTGAAAAACCAAGACCACATATGTTCGTACATATTGGGATTAATGATTTCTTGGGGATGGGAAAACAGTGGCTAGGAGTGTCAGGGGAGGTAGTAGCAGGTGGAAGGTCATAGGGAGTGCATTTGTAAGGTTTATCAGTGACAACGAGTAGCCCAGCAAGGCATCTTTGAAGGAGGAATTATAGCCTCTGACTCTGTGGACGAACAGAACAGAGAAGATGAATTATGGGAAACTAGAGAAAGAAATGGCACAGAGAAGAGCATTATGACAAATACCTTTCACCACCCCAATGCCAGAAATCTATGCAGTATTTAAAGCTGGCCTGAAAAGCTCTACCAAAGCAATGCTATCTTTATACAGAGAATGAAATTGGTATTGAAGAAATTAAACAAAGAATGAAACAGTATTTGGAAATGTGTGGAGGGATGCAGAAATAAAGGTTATAGAACTTGGATGATGGAAAAGCTATCCGGTGAAAGGAAAATAAGAATAATGCTTTAATAGTCAAGAGGTTCAGAGAACATTGAATAATTTCAGCTGGAAAGAAATCAATAATGGATACCTGGGCAGGTGACAAGTGAGGACAGGACATGTGCTCTATTGGTGGTAGGTCTGCAAGCATAAAGAACTAGGACAATCTGGTGGAAGAATGTTGAAATACATAAGGGAGGGCACACAAATTAAAGCTGTAGACCATGGAGGAACAAGACATATGGACATATTAAACACAACGTATCTAAGCAAAAAAATAAATTTTTTTAACAGTCAGGGTTGGTGAGGCTAGGGACTGTCTGAAGACACTGCCTGTTAATAAAGTAGAGTGAGTGAAAAGGAAAGCACAATGTATAGTAGGATAAAGGGGGGACTGGGACAAATGAAGATGGAAATCATGAGGTCTTGGGAGGATAGTAGAGACAGTCAAACCTCTTGATCAGGAGAGATTGACCCAAGTGGTAGGGAACCTGTTATGATCAATAAAATATGACATGAACACAGAAGTCAATGTATCTCCAGTAGAGTAGGATCATTCAATTATTATGGTTCACTATCAAAGGAAAGGCAATGAAAAAGTTCAACTCAGAATAGAAATTTCAGTCTGCAGATTACAGAAAAATTGTGAAGAATGTAGGGTAAGGAAAGACAAACAGGTTAAAAGATCTATGGGTAAGAGTAAACCAAGGCACCAGTTCACCTCAAGTCCTTTAGAGGTTTTGTAGATATATTGTAGACAAGAGGAGGATAAACAGCCAAGCTAATACAAAGGAATATAAACGAGAAACCTTACTCTGAGACTCTTTAGTTCAAGTCTTAGAACAAGTCTGAATAAATGTAAATATCTACTTAAGTCCAACATTGCCTTTTCTTAGAATATTCCTTTTCTCTAGGGTATGGCACTGTCTTCGTTGGTGTAGGTATGTTTGGTGGCCATGGAAGGCTTCCCCCAGCAACAAGAAGAAAAAAAAATAGATCAATGTCAATTAGTAGTCTTATAATTACAATCTGAAATATGTAAGTGTGCTTGGGGAACTGGATGGAGGGATTAAATTCTTTGACATAGTTTGAAGTAGAATGAGAAAGGGAAGGACAGTAAGGAGATCTGGATGGATGGACCAACACAATGAAATGGGACAGACTGAGGAAAGGTGAGATGCAAGGCCTGGATGCGCTTCCACTAAGAATACTCAAGAAACTTAATGAGTGCAGGTACCAATATGAGCAGAATCCTTCAGTTTATCAGGTGGGAAATGATCCATAGTGATGTCAGTACTAGAGGAGGGAAACTGGTCAAACCCTGTGATTTAAAGATCCATTGGCGTTGTCTTTGTAATAGAAAATATACTGAAAAAGACTGCCAGGATGAGATCGGCAGATGTTTTGAAGGACAGCAAGGCACTGAACATTAACTAGCTAAAACGTCTGGGCAGGTTAGTCTACTAAAGTTCTCTGAATAACTAAACAATAATTATCAAGATAATGTCAGTTAATGCAATTTATTTTGATTTCTTTGTGATATTTGATTCCATTACACCCAAATGAGACCAAGAGGCGAGCTGGAAGGAAAAAGGGTATTGGCAAAGTGTGGCCGAATGGAAGGATTAAAGAATGATGGGATTCATTTATCTCAGGAAGATAATCACAGCCAGTAATGTAGGCTTTGAGTAGGATCCATGACGCTCTTTATTTTTCATATAGGACATATTAGAAAACTTAAATAACGGGGTCAGGAAGTTGACAATAGGAGATGATAGTACAGCAGGAACATGATGGACAATGAGCTAACCTAAGAAGGATCCTGGTAGAAAAAAACAGTGGGTTACATAGTAACAAATAACTTTAAAGTTTACAGTGCTGGTTAGTCCTCCGGGTGTACAACAGTCCAAATTGCACTGGTGAGGAATGAATGAAGAAAAGGCTGGTCAGAGAGACCCTGGGTAGTGGGAAATGTCACAGCAATGGATCACCAAATAGAGTAAGAAAGCAGAAGAAAAGGTAAGGTATCCTGGGCTACATCCTAGCTAGGAAAAGACACCTGGAACACAGCCTGTGGGACGTACCCACCTACTTAAAACAATGGCTACAGGAGGCCTTAAGACTAACATATTACTGTCCAATGCTTGCTGTTTAAAATCCCACTAATACACTTCATGGGCTCAGTAATGCAAACTGTTCTAGTGACCAGTATAACCACCAAACAGAAGTGGAGGTTATGGAATAGGTGTGATGACTGGTCTCCTGACAGCAATCTGATTTTGTAAGCCATCTAACTTTAATAAAAACGGAACTCCCTAATCGATGATACAATTCAGTGGCAAATTAAACGTGTATGTGAACTTTTTTGCAGGACCTTTGATATACACTAGCGCTTGTTGCAGTATTAACTATGAGGATAGGGAACCTTGGTGGTAAGGGTTTATTAACCCTTTCCAAAAGGTTAAATACCTTGGAATTTAATTTATGGGGCAGTGTGGTGTTGAGGTATTCCCATCTTTCAAAAAATGTTGTACTTCAATGGCATTAAAACAGCAGTGTCTTTTTTCCCCACCGTTAATGGGACCACTGCTTGTGCCTGCAGTAAAATGTCAGAAATCTTGATTAAGGGAGCATATCTTAAACCACAGTTTGGTGGTGGTTATCTCTTGTCTAAATCTGCAGAAGAAATGAAGGAGTAAAAGAATAAACTCATGGCATTTTACTGTCTGCAGAGTGTAAACATAATGACAGCAGATGAAGGAAAGTGTCTAAGTAAAAGTGAGAATATACTCGGCCAGAAACCTATCTATACATTTAAAAGCATTTTGAAGTCATGGATTCTAGATGGTCACATTTTCCTAATGCAAATACCATGGAGAGAAAGAGAAACTTTGAGCTACAGACCTAGCATTTTTGTCTGTGAATGACAAAAATGTATAGAAAGGGTAATGCTTCTCTTTCCATTCATGTCCAGTAGGTGTAGTATGAGGATCTGCAGAAAGTTCTACGGGAGGCCATGATAATGGAAACAGGATGGGATAACTGTAAGATGGAGCATGACTTGGAGAGGAATGATGGGCAGAAAGGATTTAGGCTGACCAAGGTGAAATGTGTCTGTCTATTTATTTATTTATTTATTTATTTACATTTGTTGACTGGGAGTGTCTGACTGGACGTAGGTCCATTTTCAGCAGAGGCCTGGGGAGAAAAGCTCCACAGTTAAAATACACACACAGTAGTTACATTGGATTTATATAGCAATTAACAATTTGAATAACATAGCAATTAATTACAAACATAGTTACAGATGAAGAACATGGTACATCAGTTGACAACTAGAATTTTTATCATCTGTGAAGTACATAACAGATATTAACAATTGTTACAATAAGAAGTTCCTGCTGTATAATAAGTAGTAGGCTTATGAGCAACCGAGCTTGCTATAATCAAGGTAGGTAGTGGGTGGATGGGGTGGTTGATATTAGAGTGGGAGTTGCAAGCGCATAGCCAGCATGTTTTTAGGTGCACTTTTAGTAAAGTTTTGAAGTGGGTGTATGGTGGTACGAAGGTAATTGTGGGTGGGAGGAAGTTCCATAATTTGACTATGGTGCAAGAGAATAGTGCTTCACCAGCAGAGTTATTGGCTTTAGTGACCTGCAAGTGATTTCTCTTGCTGGATCGTAGTGGTCTGGTGGTGCGTTAGGGTTGGAGTAGATTCTGGAGGGATGGGACATTTAGTGGATGGTTTACTAGTTTGTGGGTGAGTGTGAGCTGATACCATTCAAGGAGGTGAGGGAGTTCAAGCCAGCCCAGTTCAGCAAGTGAGAGACAGCGGTGACTACAGTAGGATGCCCCTGTGGCGAATTTGGTGATTTTGTTGTAGCAGGTCTCTAGCTTGTTTAGATCGCATTGCCTTAGGTTTGTATATATTGCAGAGGCATAAAGTAGGGTGGAGATAAGGTGGAAATTTGCTACTGAAATCTTTGCTGCTTTGGTGAGAAGTTGCTTATTTCTGTATAATGCTCCTAGTTTTTTGTGGACTTTTTTATGGTCATGGATATGTGAATGTCACATTTTAGTTTGTTATTGTGTGTATAGTGGTGTCTTTTGTTGTGATGTAAAAGTGAGAGCATGCTTGGTGGGTTGGAAGATGAGTAGTTTAGTTTTGTTGGGGTTGAGTATTAATTGGGCATCAGATAACCAAGTTTCAACAGAGAAAAAGGCTTCTTTTGTGACTTATTGCAGTTTGGGTAGGGACTGGGCTGAGCAGATGATGGTCGAGTCATCTGCATATTGTATGAGTGTGTCATGTTTGGTGGAAGTGGCTAAATTATTGGAGAAAATAGGAGTAGGGGTCCAAGGATGGATCCTTCGGGAACCCCTATAGAGACAGGTAGTTGGGGAGATATGTCATTCTGCCATACAACGGATTGTTGGTGGTCAGACAGGTAACTCTGAAACCAGTTGGTGACTGAGAGAAGGACAGGTTATTGAGGACAGAGATGAGTTGTTTGTGTGGGACCATGTCAAATCCTTTCGATAGGTCTAGGAAAGTAGCAGAGGGGAGAGAGCCATTGTTTTTATGCTGAATGATAGTGTTAAAGTAGATTAAGGCAGTGGTGGTGCTATGGTTTGGTCGGAAACCATGCTGAGTATTGGAAAGGAGGTTGTTAGTAAGGAGGTAGTCTGAGACCTGAGTGTGAATGCATCTCTCTAGTATTTTGGGGAGTGGAGTGAGAATAGCTATGGGGCGGTAATTGGTTAGTTCTGTGGAGGGGAATTATATGTGATACTTTCCATAGTGTGGAAACATAACTTTGACAGAGATCAGTTAATCGAGATGGATACTGGGTAGGCCAGAGCATCAGCTGCGATTTGTAGGTATTCACTTGGGAGGTTGCTGCTAATTTGGTGGGCTTAAGTTTAGTTGAGAGTTTTTTTATATTGGAGGTAGGTACAGGAGAAAAGGCAGTGGGGGGATTACTAGTTGAAGGTGTGGGTTGGAGGGGAGGAGAGTTGTGTTTAGCTAGTGATAGAATGGTTTGTGTGAAGTGTGTGTTGAATGAGGTAGCAATATTTTTAGAGGAGTGAGGGATGTTAGGAGGAGGGGTACTGAATTTACCTGGGTGGAGGATGGAGTTAATGGAGGACAAGAATTGTTTGGGGTTGTGTTGGGAGGAGTCTAGGGCAGACTGGTAGTATTGGAATTTGTCCTGTTTTATTAGCTTTTTGACTCTCGTGCGTAGTTCTAGGAATTTCTGTCTAGTTGAGGGGGTTTTGGTTTTGCGCCATTGCTCCCAGGCTTTATCCCTGTTTTTCATTTCTGAGTTAGTGGTTTTCTGTAGCCATGGGGAGGGTTGTGCTTTGGTTCTGGAAAGTCTTATGGGGGTGTGTTAATTAAGGATTCTCAGGAAGGTAGTATTAAAAAATTCAACTGCGTCATCAAGACTGAGGTACTTTAGAGGGTGCTAGTTACATTCCTTGAGGGATGAGATGAATGTGAGTAGGTTAAAGTTTAGTTTTTTACGTATTTGATGGTAGATGACAGGTTTAGCTTGGTATAGGTATTTGAGTAGGAATGTTGGGGAGTGATCATTGAGGCTATCTGATAAGCAGCCTGTTATATACGACTAGGGGCTTTTACTGACTAGTATCCAAATCATGAACGAACAGCAAGACTGAGGAGTTATGAATCAAAGTGAGGTATGCAAGGAAGATAGTTTGTGGTAAGGAAGGGCACTGTGTGTACAGATAAGCAGGGTGGGACCAGTTGGAGACCCCTGTACATGCCAATGCATAACATGCCAATCAGGTTACAGGTAAAGGCTTTAAAAAAGAGGTTGATGATGGATGTTGCAGCAGATGAGTTGTACAAGCAGTGGCTTTCCACAGATGAGGCAAGTCTTGACAATGGTGATGCAATTGAGGAAATGAAAAGGGCTGTTAGATGTAAATGTTTTGGGACTGATTGATCTCACTGAATTCTCATAAGTAGATAGGATGAAAATACTTCTAGCTATGAGCCGAGTCAAGTAGGAGGCTATAAACCATTCAGTTTGTCTGGATTGTTGTAGGTACCTAGAGGTTACACTGACCATTATTGTATTGTTCTAATATTTGCTCAAGTCTATAGCTTCTCTGTGTTACCTGTAAATCATCTTTGAATGTGTACCTTTAACAAAAAAATTAGAGAGTATTTGAAGGTTCCGAGGAATAAGTACAAAAACGATACTTTTTCATTTGTTTTCATTGTGGTAAGTGTGTGGAGGTATTGCTGGTAACTATTCTATTGTTTTTCTGTTCTTTCCTTTCTTTTGTCCTTATCAGGAGAAGGAGTCGATCTAGAAAGTACAGATGCTGTGTATATATTTACCTAGCATTTATTTTAAGATCTACATGGAAAATATTTATGGTTCAAAGGAAAATGTGTAAAACAAAATTATTTATTTTTTTGCTTTTGTTCTCTGAGGCTAAGAACTTTGTCTTCACCTTCTATTTGTGCCATTATCAGGCTATCCTACAACAGGCTAAGTGATGAAAACTGAAAAAAGTGAAGTGATTGGAAATTATTATTCTTTTGACAGTCTGTCTTGGCTGAATTTGCATTGATTTTAGCTGTTTTTAAGTAACTAATTCATTCTAAATCAATGTTTGTGTTCTCACTGACCTTACAGTATCTGGATAAAGTGCTGTAGGTGTTTTAAGCTGTAGTTCACTAAATATAGTAAATTGCTGCACAGTTTTTCATTTTTAAGAATTCTGGGAATTAGCTTGCGTATGGTTACTATTCAGCGGGGAGTATAATGTATCAGCCTGAGAAGAGATTGTAGGTAGTCCTAACTGCTTTGCCCGAGATGACCGTTAACTGACCCCCCCCCCCCAAGGCATTTGTAAACTGGATAATGTCGTTTTAGGCAATGTCCTTATCCTAAATATTACATCACAAAACAGAAATCAGATAACATAAATGTATTGCTGTTCAGTGCCATGAGCTTTAACAGAAAACTCTACTCCCTGCAAGCAAATTATCAGTGCAGGGTTTCAAACGTCCCTCACATTCAGGCATACCACACTAGATGAGGAACCTAAAGGAGGCAATGACTCCATATTGAAAAACAATTCATCTCCACTAGACTAGGTAACAATCTGGAACTCCTCCACATCCAACTTAATATCAATAAAATACCTTATCATATTTTAGCTAATTAAAGGACTCTCTCTGCCCTCCCCTTAACCCATATCTTCTACTCAAATAGTATGGAATCCCTATGTGTTAAGCCAAAAAATATTATTCTAGGTGAATTTACCTGCCCCTCCATCAGTGCGAAGACTTGGACATCCTCAAATATGAAGCGCAGAAACTTCTGGGCATATATTAATACAAAATCATTGGACCAACTAGTCTGCACCCCTAACCAAGGATGAAAAAAATCCTAGACTAGGTCCTTAGCAATATGGGACAGCTTTGCTTCCTGCCATTTGCAACTTCCTCCCTTAAGTCACCACCCCATAGGACTGAAGCTGGAAAATTATTCCAATACCTCAGTATTCAGATATGCTAATATTAGTACACTAAAACTGAGAGATTGCCTGACTAAATTCAAAATCCATTTTATCTTAATAACCCCACTGATTATGCAGGACACATGAATATCAAATGCTATGCACATGTAAATAGTTGAATAGATGCAGTTGTTCCCCCTTGAAGTAAATAAAATGTTAAATGTGACAAATCACTTTGGTGGAACTCAACTATAAGCAGGCTGCATAATACATAAAATAAAACTCATTGCACTCGAAAATAATTTTAATTCTCACAATGTTAAAAATGCTTTTGCTAAACCTAATGGCGAACTCTGGAACCTGATCAAGTCAACCAAAGCCAAATAGGAGTTAAGACTGACACCCAGGTAAAGCATGGTGGTAAAATTTATCTCAAACTGTTCTCCCTATATTTCCATGCCACATACCAATATCTACAACCCATCAATACTCTAAGATTAAGCCTTTAAAGTACTATCAAAGGACAAAAACAGTACTATAGGAATGGTTAACATTCTTGGCTGTGTTACTGGCCAGCCTGAAACAGGACTTGTCAGACTTTATGCTGAGGCTATTCAGTATCAGCCTCCAAAGAAGCTTTGTCCAGTATAAATGAAGGAGAACAGCAGTCATCCCCTTGCACAAAGGTGTGGTGTTCCCCAGGCACTGGTAATTACAGACCCATAAACCTGACTAGTTTCATCTGTTAGGCTATGGAATGACTATTACAGAATTGATAAATAAGAATATGGATAACCTGCAAACATTCAACCTAAGCCAATCCGAATTAGTCACAAGCAGATTCTGCCTACTTAAACTGGGCAACTTCTTTGAGGAGGTTACTAAAGCATAGGATGAGGGCAAATCCATACACACCATATATCTAGACCTCCCAAAGGCTTTCAACCTGATCCCATACTATGGTGTCATGGATAGTCTCCCAGCTAAATGTAGATACCTATGTAACTCAATGATTAGCTAATTGGGTCACAAACAGAATTCAGGAAATTAGGGTGGGCAGCGCTTCCTTTGAAAGACCTTTCACTAGTTATGTACCCTACATTACAGTCCTTGGGCCTGCACCTCTTTGGAGCTTGCTTCTCAGAGATAAAAGCAAATATTAAGGGTTTGTGGCTGACCATGTCTGCATATGACCAGATCTTCCAAGAAGGCATTTCCAAGACAAATACGTGGTCCCTGTACCATTGACTTAAACTGAATGATAAGAAATGTATAATTGTATCCTTTAGGAAGTACAAATTTCTTTGTAACTATCCATTTGACATCCTCCCACAAACACAGACAAAAAGTGTAGTTTATAGGGATT
>NC_056743.1:558690458-558772865 GCF_019279795.1 Protopterus annectens | reverse complement strand
AAACCATAAACTGCACTTCACTGAAAACTCAAATTACTGAAAATTCATTTCACTGAACTGCAGTTAGTGTATATATATATATATATATATATATATATATATATATGGCACTGTGTAGAGTACTGTGATGCAAGTAAAATGCATTTGCCCTTTTCCCCACTGTAGTGCGATCTTGGAGTTAGAATATATAGTTTGGGGTGGGGTCATAGCCCCCCACTTAGTTTTGAGTACATATTGTCTTTTGGAGAGAGTTGGTCATTGGTGTTGCAACTATGCATGTCTGTTATTTAAACTGTATTGTTTTGAAGTTTGTGGTAAAATACAATATAAAACAAGATGGGGGCTATGCTCTCCACACCCCAACTATATATATATATATATATATATATATATATATATATGTATACACACACACACACACACACACACACACACACACACACACTAACTCCAGGATCATACTACAGTGGGGAAAATGGCATATACCTTTAACTTGTCTTACAATACTCTTCACAATGCCATATATACTAAGTTCAGTTTAGTGAAATGAGATTCAGTGAAATGAGTTTTCAGTGAAGTGGTCGGGGTGAAATGAAATTCAGTGAAATGAGATTTAACAAAACAAAGTAGAACCATGAAATATATATGTATGTAATATGTTCATGAAGTGGGGATATTTCATTTCTTTGAACAATTTTACCATTATAGTCAAAGCAATAAATATGCAATTACATTCACTTAGTGCAGCATGCATGTCTACAGTATACAGAATGTGCACTACTTTACAGCAGAGCATTTATTATTTAAAATGACTGTGCAGATGCATTATTCATCAGAAACAATGAGTATGTTTGGGTATGAACAACTGAAAGCCACTGTGTGTGTATGTGTGTATATATATATATATATATATATATATATATATATATATATATATGTGATTTACTATTGAAATGTCAAACGGCACTACATCGACTGTACTATAGTCAAACATGGAAGTTTGAAAATAGTAATGTCGATAAAAAAACAACAATCTAGGACTGTGTTTTAACATGGGTCGAGGTAGGGGAGATGTTTGTAGTTCTGAATAATACTGAACACCTACCTTGACCCATGTTAAAACCATTCCTAGATTGTTTTTTTGACGTCAACATTACTATTTTCGAACTTCCGTGTTCGACTATAGTACAGTCGACGTAGTGCCGTTCGACATTGTAATAGTAAACCTATATATATATATATATATATATATATATATATATATATATATTTTTTTTTTTTTACCATTTGATTCTGAGGTGATGAGAACTGGTTGATATACAGAACAGAATTCCTGCTTTATGCTATTAAGTGTAAAAGCTATAAATGAAGAGCCACATAAGCTTTTAATTGCACATAAAAGGAAAAAAGTTGCATATCTTGATGATATAGAAATAAAATATAATCAGACAATTGCAAGAGTCTGAATATAAATCTGATGATATTCCGCTTGCATAAACCATCTTTTCCTTATTCAGTAAATTCAGATAACATAACTGAATGAGCACCTAGCCTCTCTACAACGTGCAGATGACATTAATGTAGTTTCCAGACAAGATTATAGCAAACTTCATTTTCAAGATAAATGTAGTAATGACTGTCTGAGGAATGTTATATATTTTGTGAATTATATACTGTTTGTCTCAGTAAAATAAAACAAAAGTCATACATTGAATAATTGTGTAGTTTTTAACCTTGCTAAGTATAACATTAGAAATGATAATCCCTGATGCATTAGTATTCCACTTGGAAGGGAAAGGCTTTATACTTCGTCACTGGAATAAGCAAGAATACTCTGTTTCACAATTTAATGGATGAAAATCCAGATGTTGCATTTTTAGTACAATTGATCTGTAGTCGTGTCTTGACGTCTATTTTATCTAGAAGCCTTAATTTTATTGCTTTACAGATGAAGTAGTTCCATTCTTTAAAGTGTCAAACAAAACTCCATATATTGTTTAGATGATGTATTCCTGGCATGTGTACAACTTTTTCTTTACATATATATCATAGTAGTCAGTACAGCCTTTAAATCTTAATATATTGTACAGGATGTGGATGCTAATAAATATTCTCCTCCTGCTCAGTTTACTTATATTTCTACTGCTTTAATTGAAACATCCTAGATATTATTTGCCTTAGCTTGACTATCCTGTTACACCACACCAGTTTAATTCTCCCTGATGGGTCTCTTCATCTCCAGATGATAAATATGTACTCTGAGTTTTTGATAATTGGAACACCAGCCAAGGATTTATTTATTTTTTTGTAAATATTTGTTAACAAGGCTGCTCAAGGCATTGTACTGTGAATGTTTTCTGTCATGAAGAATACAAAAAAAGTGCATTCTGATTGAATGTGTTCCAAGGTTACTCATGAAAGCTGAAGACCACAGGGTCTTTTATTTCGATAAGTATTTATAAACCTTTATTTTTATGGCTAAACAACAGAATGATGTTCAGTAATTTCCAATGAGTGAACTGCTGGTTGAATTGTTAATTTAAGTGCTTTAATAAATTATATTTAGAGCTAATTGCAATTAAATTGTACTCTACTATTTGGCAGTATGTTAGTGCAGGGGTATAATGGGAATTTTAGTTGATGCATGTTGTGAACACTACAGAAGAATATTTTATTTATACTGAAACACGTTATTGAACTTTATTCCAGTGCAGTGTGCAACAGACAAGTTGTGAGGAAGCTTAATTTTGTTATGCTAAGATGCTCGGCTGTTTTAAATTGCATATGGATGAATAAATGTTGATGTGCCATTTTCTGTTTCCCAGTTCTTAGTAATAATTGCCCTTGGGCTTTAAAGTGTGCACTATTTCCCTATCCCCTTGTATGACAGATGCAGTGATAATATTTGTGCTGAAAGCTTCAGCTGATGTAACTGCACATGGATGGAACAAGACATGAACCCCTTCCTTTAAAGTTCCAAGGCCTACTGTCTGCTGGGATGAACTTTCTGGCTAGGCAGGCAGCTTTTTTGTTTGTCCCTGTGGTGCAAAGACTTGAACTTGCAATTTTGGCATGTATATTTTCCAGTGCACCCATCAAATGACTTTCTGCTAATCCTGTGACACTTCTTACTAGTGTATGGTCCTACAGTATTAGACTAGCTAGAGAACATGCTTTCCATCTGTCTGAAAAGGAGGACTCATTTACAAATACAGGCATCTAACATTAATGAAGGGCTGATAGCTTCGCAGGATAATGTGGTTGAATATATTAGAATTCTTGCTCAACTGCACACTTTGTGACAAACCCACTGCACTTGTGGATGTAGCCTCACTAGCTCATATTACAATTTTAAAGTTAGTAGCTTATTATATACAGACATAGCAGATTGATCTAATGCCAGAAAATAAATTTGGAAGAACATGTGCAACAAATGTACTTCTAGCATTCATCTGAACTGATCTCATTTTAAACAATCCCCAGTGTACTGCAGTCCTTTAACAGCCTTAGGTAAATATTATTGAGTTTCATATTTGCAAACTGTGTCATTGTTCTTTTAATGGTAGTTACAGGCTACCATTTCTTGTTTATTTTTCTGTGTTTAATAAATTGTAGCTACTCTGCTATTTGAACACCTGTTTGTAATACTGTAATCTTTATTACTGGTTTACCTTGAGCAGATGTATTTTTTGTGAAGACACAGACTTTATCTTAGATACACAAATCCATGTGCAATGTTTTTAAATATTTTTTTAAGTTTGTGTTTAGATGCAAAGAGATGTAGAGATCATTGCTGCATATAATTCTTTTCCCATAAGCATAAGGTACCCATAGCTTTCTCCTTCACTAAGCAGTTGATATTACCACTGTGCTTAGAATTATTTTCGTAATATATCAGAGTACAGAAAAGAACACGACTAATCTGTAGTTTATTATATCTCAAAAGACTAACACATTTTATGTATCTAAGTAAAAACACTTTGAGCTATAATAAGAAACTCTCAGAAATCAGAGAGCCTGTAATCTAATTTGAGACAAAATGACAGCTTGTCATTTCATTGGATCTAGTTAGTAATGGATCCCTGTAACTGGAATGTTATTTTAAATTGCAGTCCTCTGTAGCTTTGTTACGACTCTAACTCTGAAATTGAATTTTGAGACTGTCTGTGTATTTCTGCTGCTGGACTTTGAGCAGGAACACATTACACATACAAGGCCACTTGTTCTAGCCTATGGTTTTGCAAGGACAGTTTGGGGAAAATAAGCTTTTCATTGTTCATGCTTGTGTTGTATGAATTTGTTTTATAAATAGTGATCTCAAGTTTGAGATTTTATTGAATGTTACAAATGCATAAGAAATCTTTCAATTATGTAAGTCTAAATAACTATGTCAAATACAACTTAAGTATGGCATCACTGAGGGTAATTGAATTACACAGAGCAGAAGTTATGCAAGCAAGAAGTGTTACAACAATAACAAAACAGTTCACCTATCTCCTGTCTCACTGCAGGAATAAACACAATGTAGCCACTCTGTGGAATTGCCTTTAAAGACATCACAGATCTTGTTACCTCAGGTTATGTCAGAACTGCAATATGCTGCATGGGGTATAAGACACTAAACTGAAAACCCATTTTTGAATGGAAAATCACACAAAATGTTTGAATATCAGCTGTCTGAAAATTAAACAAAATTAAAACTTTTTTTTTGCAAGGAGACCACCCCACACCCCTTGCTAATTGTTTATATGAACTCTGAGATCACAAAGGGGGATAGGGTAAAATCCTTATCTCCACTTTACTGTGATCTTGCACTAAGTAATGCTGGCATTCTTTGTAAAATGCCTCTTTGATTGTGCCCTCAATCCGGATGTTCAATATTCCAAATGTCTGACCAGCTGTCTGCTTCTCTGGATAAGTGTGTATAAATAATCCTTCAAATGAATTGTTTGAATTAAGTTTGCTATTCAGGGCTGAAGATTTCAAATTCTGTTCTTGTTGAAGCTACATCGGCCACATCAGTGTTTGATTTTGAGAACGTAATTTTAAGTAACATTGACTTATTACAGTTGTAGTGCAGAAGCTTACTGTTTGATGTAAGGTAACTACTCTGAATTAACAGTTCTAATACTATAGCCGTTTAAGCAGTTAAGGCCCATCAAATGTAGTATCTGTCCCATTCTCTGGTTATCTTGTTTGTTTTTAACTGATAAGCCAATCTCTCTTCTCGGACTAAGCATCAACACTTTATCCAATGTTTTTGCACAGTAACATTTTCTAAAGCCCCAAACTGAAGTATTTTGCAAGACTGAAGGCTGCATTTTCTGTTCTCTACAAGAGTGCATTTTCTTGTATTATCTAGTAATTGACAAATACTCAAGGCAGGTTGTACAGTGTTCTGAGATGACTATTTAATTGTAGTTGCTAGTTTGTACTCGTCTAGCTGTATGTGCTTACAAAATGTCTCCACCATGAATAGCAAGATGAGGATAGCAACATAAGCTTCTTGCAGTGCTGATGTCCTGCAGTAAATGAAACAACTTTTAATTGCATACTAATAGAACAGGATCCCTTTCCCAGCTGCCAACAGGCATATTTCCATCAACCAAGTATTTGTAGCCTCAAGTACAGTTAATATTTATCTACAACAACCAACTCTGTAAGGGGCATAAAATAAAGCTAAAACAAAGGCAGACAGTTCACTTAGTTCAGATAATTCCTACCTACCAAACTTGATTTTTGGGGAGACGGATGATTCTGTGAATGCTCACACTGATTGGCTAACACTGGTAAGGTAACTGTAAATTGTTTTGTTCCTCATCCAACCGCAGTTTCCCACCCATCCCTCCAGGCTAACAAAGATGAGCACTGTGTCATTCTCACTACATACAAAGGACCACCCCCTTAAAGTACAAATATAAATCTCATCTCTGTCAAACATATAGCTTACACATGTTCTCTTCATCAGGTTAAAAAAAAAAATACAAAAAATCTCATCTCTGTCAAACATATAGCTTACACATGTTCTCTTCATCAGGTTAAAAAAAAAATACAACTGCAAATACTACCTCCACAACTTCATCCACTTAACACAACAATCCACATAATCACTAAAATCCTAATACCACCCCCCTTTCATTCAGTGAATGCTTCCTACAAAACCTATTTCTTGGTGACTGTCCTCCTACTTCCTCATAGTCTTACTTCACCGTCCAGACTTCAGCATTTCATCTCATTCTGCCTACAGTTATATACTGTCCAATAATGACCCTCCCTCAAACGTATAAAGGATCACACCCATGTGACCTTAAGTCTCTGAAGTGTGTTGTAGTCAATGTTAAAACTATATATAAAAAATGATCATATTGGCACCTTTCTAGCCTCCTACTCTGCTGATAGATTAGCTGTTATAGAATCATGGTTCAAACATGATCACAACCACATTCAAGATTTTCCTCAAGTTACAACTGCAAGACCCCCACCCTGGTACACAGGGAATGATGGTGGTTTAATATTGCTACATCCACACTCAGCTTTTCTGGAGTTTCCCAGGCTGGATCCCTTTAATGATCATGAACGAAACCAGTTTTTCACTAAACTGCCACTCAAGAAATCTAACCCACCGATATATTGCACTCTCTTACCTTCTACCTTCTGCTACAATCACAAAAGCAAAAGCTTTTTCAAATAACATACCATGTACAGCAACTCTAAACAAGCACATCTGTATCCTTGGTGCCTTTAACACTAGTTTTCTTAGTCCCATCAAGCATATGTATGAACTTCTTGCTGACCTAAAACTTCCATCTAATTTATTTTATTTATTTTACATTTGTTTACCAGGAAAATTCAACTGGACAAAAATTCTTTTTCATCAGTGGCACGGGGAGAAAAGCTCCACATATTGTACAAAGATTAACAAATACAGGCAATACGTAAACTAGGCTACATAATTTGTCATAAAGAAATATATGTGCATACAAAAACAGACATACCATTGCATATAGTAAAATACTATATATATATATATATATATATATATATATATATATATATATATATACACTCATACACAAAAACATATACATAATATCTACAGAAATGTATACTTCAGATGGATTGGCATGGACGATAGGGAAAACTATTATAATGGCATAAAATCAGTAGTACTGAATAATATATTGATGTATAATCAATAACTAGTATACAGTGAATGTGTTTGAGCTATTCTTAGTTGTCATACTTTCATCATCACACTCACTCCTAAACATTGTTATAATGTCCATTTCTTCCACCATCTGTCTCTAACCACTGACCAACCTTCAATGACATTGCCTGATAAGATTCTATGTACAAAACTTATAAGATGGTTGCCTTCAGACCAAATACTTATTGCAAACATTCCAAACTGCAAGTCCAGCTCTCCACCCATACTTTAATCACAGATTCCAGCATCCCTGCTAGGCAGTTATATCAATTTCTCCTCTTTCTTCAGAACACTCACTTCCCTATAGCTTCCAGTTTCTTTACCATATAAGCAATGAACGGTTTACTAAAAAACAGAAAACCTTAATACAGGTCTGAGATGAAGCTGCTTGGAAAAAGATCCCCTAACTACAAATAAGAGAACACTATCAACTTATGGAATATCATGAAGTCAGCAATCCCTAGGCTCACACAAACCACACTCTACGAGCAAATTCTATTGTGAAGTAGAAAACATCTCTGGGAGAGATCCTACAAAGGAACTTTCCTGTCAAGGACATATTATCCATCATACCCACATTGTCACACCTTCTGACTCCCCGAAACAAGTTTGTAATATCTCCTCCATTTGTTTTCTCACAGTGCTCAATTTATCTGAGTACCTTCCCTGTTTATACTTTTCTGAAATCACTACCAAGCAAATCTCACTATTACTTGAACAAATTCCATCTGGCTTTCCCTCAGGACCAGACAACTTGTGCCTTTGGTTTCCTTTTCACTGTATAGACTGCATCATAATCATGCCTAAAACATATGTTTATCGTTAGCCTCACAGCCAAAAGCATGCCTATGATCAGGAAATCAGCCTTCATCAGACATGTTCCTAATATTTCAAACCTCTCCTCTTCCAGCCACTAGTAACTTATCTGTATACTTCCTTCCATTGGCAAAATGCTTGAAAAACTAATTTGTAACCAACTTCATATCTGGAAAAAAATAATCTGCTCTCCAACAAATAACACTGCTTCTGGGCAGGAAAAAGTCCACTAATAGCACTCAGGACTCTAACCAATGGCATACTAGCCAATATACATCAATTAATTCTTACTTTACCATTTTAATTGACCTGAGCTGAACTTTTGACATGGTGGCATATAGGTATCCACAATGAAGCTACATTGTGATTTGGGGACTTCCAGACTGATCCGTTATTACAAAGACTGGCCTCTATCACATGCCACATTACACTTATTCATTTGGTGCACAGGGATCAATACCTGCCCTAATACTCTTCCATTTTAAAATTATCACTTGACATACTCCAGTTACAACTCCTTGGTTTATATTGCAGATCCATCCCAGTACAGCAGGTAGTCCAAGCCCGACCTTCTAGAACTAAACCACTGGTTCACCCGACAAAGGCAGCCCCCCCCCCCCAAAAAAAAAAAAAAAAAAAAACACAAAGAAGGACTATGTTCTCTGGTACTCAGAAAAGGCTTTCCAAAGCTCCCATCTCCCTCAAACTTTTGGACCAGCACAACAACCTTATCAATGCCACCACATTATTCAGATACCTAGACATCTGGCTCAACTGATGCCTTAATAAAATCGAACACTGTTAAAATAAAACGTAAAAGCATAGACCACTAACAGGCAGTGTGATTAAGCATTTTTCACCTAATTCAATTACTAGACTTCTTCAGATCACTAAGACACAGTCACATTTTACTTAAATATTCACTTCCCCTTCCCTTTTTTTAAAATTAATTGGTAAATGCAACAGGATTATTACCAGAAAACCAATCCAAACACCTCTATGAAATGTAACCATTGAAAATGGTTATAATAGTAGTGATGATAATAATAATAATAATAATAATGATAAAATGATGAAATGAAATAGTGAAATGAGATGAAGTAAAAATGCTACAAAATATTCAAAATTAGTTAACCATACAAATGGTAATATAATTATTTTAACAGTGTTGGATTTTATTAAAGTATTGAGGTGCCTGACATTTCCCAGGTTCGTTTGTTTTTGGTTTGCCATCAGTTCACTAGTGCCGTTTGCATTTTCTGCAATTAATGCCTTAACTTTCAGGAACATATTCATAAACTTTGATCTAAAAACTGCCACTTTTTCTGTGCTCAGAAACTTTAATCAGCTGCTAGGGAAGCCATTTGGAAAAGTGTCATGGTCTCACAACTTGAGTGTGGCTTGCCTCATCTGTCACCACTACTAATAAAAGTGCATCAGCACTACAGTCCCTATTTAATAAAATGTGTTGTTTCATCAGCAGTTCTCCTCACCTTGAACACCACTGAATTAACTTTAGTCAAAGAGGCTCCCAGTAGAAGCCAAATCCAAACTCTTCAAATTCCTCCATTAAGATGCTTGTTTTCTACTTGCAGTAAAAGAAATCAACACCATCTAGTTCTGTAACTGAATCATTGTTTAAAGACACTTGATACATTTTTCATATTTTGGTATTTTCTTTGTTGCAGATAAAAACAACAGGGTAGTTTCTCAATATTTATAATGAGCTACTTAAAATGAAATTCAAGAGCATACATACATTACATATGAAAATTGCAGGAAATTTTGGAAACTGGTTTAGTAGTCTGATAAAATTAGAAAACGTTAATATTATTCTGGGAGACTGCTGCCGCCCAAACACAGAATTAAAAAATTACAGCAACAGGCAGACGCATATTATAGATTTCAAAATAACTTCGCTGAAATGTATTTGTTTAACTAAGGTTAACAGGCTAACTTGATATTATAATAAATGTTAGTTTTTAACTTTTTTCCAAAAATTCTACTTTTACTACAAACACTGACTAATGTCATATTTAACTTAAGAACTAAAACCCAGCAAGTTGAAAATGCGGCTGCCTTTCCTAACCATGCTAATAGCAGCTAATATAGATAGGGATTTACTGCTAAATGACACACATAACATGTAGCTTAAAAATTTATAGTGGCATTATAGCAATCAATTTGTACAGGTGAAAGCTTAAAAATGCTATGCGGTTAGATGGCAAAATCAAGAAACCATTTATCAAAAAATAAATACTACTTTTAAAAATCATAACTCAGTAAATAAATTATAGATTAAACAAATTATAAAATATTGTACTAAATTGATTAAATTAGTGAGGTTAGAGGCTAGCATATAAAACTAGAGTAGCTTTTAAAACAGGGAAGCAACAAGGTATTCTTCAATTATGTCAGCAGACTAATGTTTGGACTATACTCTTGCCCACTAAGTATATATCCCTGTATAACACTAATGAATGCATTTAAAAAATGAATTTAAGACTAAATCCACTGGATCTGACAATATTAACCCCCCTGGCAGATTCCAACATAAGGAAAAACTTACAGCAATACAAATGTCCAATCCAGTAACAATAAAGGCTCTCCTCCGTATAAATTAGCGTAAAATTCACCAAGGTACTCTCCAACAATCTAGTGGCAGTAATCCAATAAAGGTCAAAAGATACTGAAATGATACAGTATATAATTTAATAACGTAAAACGCACACAATACAGACAAACTGATTAAGCGCTTTCATCTCCTGCACGGAGACTTCCTCAGAATCAGTTTAAACAATAAAATTCTCCATTTTAATACAATCACATGTATAATTAATTATTCAATTAGTTCCTTATTGGCTGGCCATTCGCTTCAAATTGATTGTTGGTAGTATTTGGGAACTTGTACCAGGAAATTGAATCTACATCATATTTTTAAGGAAAGTGGGAATAAATGTAAAGTGGATGCACTTAAAAAGGCCAGTACATACAACCCACCCCTACAAAGTGACATACACAATTTTGAAAGATGTGTCACGGGTTTAATAAGAGAAGGACACAAAAAACACAAAACTTTTGAACAAAACCTTACCAAAGAAGAAAATATGTTGTTGTATGAGTTAAGCAACAATGACAATTTACGTATCATGAAACCAGATAAGGGTGGGGGGGTTGTTTTAATGGATACATGGGATTATACAAAAAGAATGTTTGACATTTTAGACAAAGATAATAGGTATATGATAGTATCCAGAAATGAGGTAAATATCTCCTATAGAAAAATAGATTTAATTCTTGAGGATAATTTACTTCAAGGTTTAATTGATGTAGATTTATACAATTTCTTAAAGGTTATGAAACCGGTGATACCAGTGATTTTTGGAATACCAAAGATACATAAAGATATCGAGAATCCCCCTTTAAGACCGATTGTATCCTCACAGGGTTCCAAAACACAACCCTTGGCTATTTATGTAGATTCAAAACTAAAGGAATTCCACAAAAATTATCCCCATATTTTAATAGACTCCTGGGATTTTCCTACCAAAATAGGGTCTAACACATATAGAGACAATATAATTTTTCTCACTGTGGATGTTAAAGATTTATTCTCAGTGATTCCACATAATATTGGCCTAGACTGGTTTGAAAAAATGGTAGTTGAAATGCAGATTTTAACATCAGATGAATTTAAAGTGGTCTTAGAGAACATGGAGCTAGTGTTGAAGTGCAACTATATTTTTTTCCAAGGGGAACTATACCATCAACAAGATGGCATTGCTATGGGATCTGCCTGTGCACCCATTTATGTGAACATTATTATGCTGTACTGGGAGAAACAATATATTTTCAATTCTAAGTTTAACCAATATATCATAGGTTACTATAGATTTTTGGATGATATATTTATTCTGTGGGATGGATTAGAACAGGAGATCATTAATTTTATGGATTATATTAATAATACTACAGAATTTTTAAAATTTACATCTGAATTGGATTCAGAGGAAATCCATTACCTTGATGTGAAGCTTACAAAAGACTATGCTAACAGAAAATACAAATCCAGGATTTATAGAAAAGACTGTCATTCTAATTCTTATTTACACTTTCTAAGCGACCACCCATACCTTTCCAAAAAGAATATAGTTAAAGGGCAAATGATTAGGGCAGCTAGGATGACATCAGATAGAGGTGATTTTATTGAAGAAATTGAGACAATTTACAAAATGTTTAAGGAAAGGGGGTACCCAGATAATATTATTCAACCTGTTAAAAAATTAGTATATGAAAAATGGGGGACCATTTATAAACCCCTACTCACTAACGGTACATTTGTAGATAAAGAAAAGAGGAATAACAACAATAATGGTAAGGATGAACAGCTGCCCTATTTAATTTTAACACATTACAATGGTATGGGTTGGATAAAGAAATGTATAAATGATACATGGGAGTTATTCAATAAAATACCCACGAGAATAGACATATTTCAACAGCCGCTCAGGTACAGTTTTAGAAGAAATAAGAATCTCAAAAATATTTTTGAGAAAAAGAAAAATTTGAACACATCAATAGGTGGTGCAAGTGCTAAAAATGGCACATTTAAATGTGGCAGATGTGCACAATGTCCATTTATAGCAGGAACAAAAGATTTGGATATTCCCAACATTAATGTAACATTAAAAGGAAATAAATATCATAGTTATACAAAAGAGGTTGTATATATATATGTTATTGTAATAAATGCTGGAAATATTACATTGGTAAAACAGAACGTAATTTAAGGATACGAATATATGAACATATACGGGACATTACCAAAAAGAATGATAATAATGCATTATTTAGACATACACAGAGTTGTGATGAAGCTGATTTAAAATTTTGGGTAGTGGAAGAAGTTGTTTTGCAAGAAAGAGGTGGTAACTGGGAAACCAGACTGGAATTTAGAGAGATGATTTGGCAGTTAAGGTTAGATGCATGTGGTATATATGGTTTAAACAACCACATTTCTATCAGACCAGCCCTCAAAATACTTGCAGAAGACCGAAAAAGACATTTTTAGTGTTATTACAAGTTTAACACCCCCCTGACAAATACTATATTAAAATTAGGATAGTATATTAAAATTAGGATATTATATTAAGAATTTTTAATATTTAATATATATTTAAAAAATTATAAATATAAATGTATTATATAAACACATTATAATTTTATTTATATATTTTTTATGTATTTATATTTTGTACACACTTCAGTAAGATTTATACCTGATATCTATTTAATAATTTTATGTAGATTAGGCTGAATTTTATTTACATTTTGAACATTGTGTATAAGTTTTATGTCTATGGTACACATTTTTTAAAAAATATTTTTAAAAAAATATTTAAAATACAATGTTTATTTATAGTCATCTAAGAAAGGATCTGTCTCTATATATAACATATATATATATATATATTATTTTTCTTGTGTGCTATAATTATATGTATATTGTTTTTTAGTGCATTTTATAAATATTTTGGGTACAAGTTCTCAAATACTACCAACAATCAATTTGAAGCGAATGACCAGCCAATAAGGAACTAATTGAATAATTAATTATACTACATGTGATTGTATTAAAATGGAGAATTTTATTGTTTAAACTGATTCTGAGGAAGTCTCTGTGCAGGAGATGAAAGCGCTTAATCAGTTCGTCTGTATTGTGTGCATTTTACGTTATTAAATTATATACTATATCATTTCAGTATCTTTTGACCTTTATTGGATTACTGCCACTAGATTGTTGGAGAGTACCTTGGTGAATTTTACGTGAATTTATATGGAGGAGAGCTTTTATTGTTACTGGATTGGACATTTGTATTGCTGTGATAAGGAAAAACTTACCAAAATGCTGTGCAATCTTGCTAATAAGTTTGCTACAACTGTTCATATTTTTGAAGTCCCCTGATGAATTATGGTAATAAGCAAGCATAAGGCAGATAGTACTTCAGAACAACCACAGACCAATTGGCCTTACTTATACACTGAAGAACCATAGGGCAGAGGAGTGAGCGGGCTTGTATTAAAAGGCACACTTGTCATTACATTAATAGGCTTAGACATGGCCATAGCTGGATCATCCATTGACACTCCCTGATCTGATGCTCACTTAGTGCTTCAGTTCATATGTTCATAGGTAGGTACTAGGCTATTGGCCCTGGGGCCTATATAAGCCTAGCCAAAGTTGAAGAACAACAACAAAAAAGTCCACTACTCTAGGCTTGCACTCCAAGCCAGTTCCTCCATCTGACTCCTCAGCTCTTCAGCAGAAGAGCAAACAAAAAATACCCTTCAACTGTAGCAATCCATTCCCCCCCTAAAACCTTGTGCCAGAGGGTGTGATGCACTAAACCCCATCCTTGCTAGGCTCAGAATTCAGTTCTTTTATGGGAAGATCTGTTGACTTTTTTTGTTTTGAAGAAATAACACTGGTGATAAGGGTGTGATCACATAGTGACATTTTTGAAAACCATTAGTTGGTATCCATCTACTCTAACAACATTATAGATAACTAACGATGAGCCAAATGAATTTAATATTTATGTAAATGAATGGTTAACATGGGGAACACATTATTTGATGGTAAGAACTTTAAATAAATAAATATAAATAGTAATAAAGAAGTTGCCTATCTCTGAACCTCCTAAGATGTGCAGCAGATGCCCTTAGGCTTGGTGCTGCTGGGAAGTTAGTTTTGGTTTTTGGTTTTCTAAGTTATAACTGCAGTAATTACTGATGGTGTATATGGTTATCTGGATAAACTGCTGAACAGAAATGAACAAATAGATCAGTATAATTGCCCTGTATTTCTAGATGATTTAAACAGTACTTAATTGTGCTCTCAGTCTCAATGCTGTTCAATATTATTGAATTAAAGATCTGCTTAAAAACCCTTAAATGATTTTTCCCTGTGGAAAGAGCCTTTATTTTTATTATTCTTAAGTTGGCTGTGACCAGCATTTGACATTTTGAATAGTTATCCTTACTCCTAATATAGCGTTGTTTAATACAGTACTGTCAAATTAAAAAAATGCATATTTTTATTAAATGATTGAGAGGACAGCAAAAGTAGATTGTACAGTAAATGAGACATGAGTTGCTACAGACAAAATGGCATGTGTTAGAAGTCAGAAAGACTTGTACTGTAACACTCGTCATTCTGAAAGCATAACCACTACTTCATGTTCTGTTACTACATACATATATGATTTGAGTCATTTGTAATGACACATTCTGTATCTTGAAAACTAGCAACTTCACTTTGCTTGAGAAAGATCAGATATTCACATGAAAGAGCATAGAGAAGCTGGAGAATATGAATGACCCTGACAGACTACAGTAATTATCTTGGCTATCTGTATCTTGGTATATTTAGAGAGAATGTATGACTGGTATATAAAAGCTGATCTGACCCAGCTCTGTGTGACAGCTTGCACCTACAAAGTATATTAAGATGAGTTACTACCAAAGCCAGTTCCCTGCCTCTAAAAATTGGTACATATGTGGTGCCTACTATCTTGAGGTTAATAACTTTCGTTAAGCTCCAATGCCATTTGGCTTGAAAGTCATTTAAAGTGACTCTTTTTGTTCTAGTTGTTTGATTCTTCTGAGAATTCTTGCACTTGGAAGTATATAGTTTCTGATGAAAGAATAAGAGAGAAACAAACTGCTGGTTACCTGTCAGAATCTCAGATGGCGTTAACGTGGAAGAAAAGCTGGACAGGCTGATAATGGCCAAAGCTTTAGGAGATATTGCAAAAAATAAGGCAGATGAAGAGCGTAAGGAAGTCAATGACTCCATCTCTGCCAAAAATTACATTTATGGAGTTAGTGCTGAATCTGCAGAATCTCCAGCTATGGAGTGTAGAATCCATGTTTAATACGAACATACAGAATTACAAATTCTATTAGTGAACATGTATAATCTTGAGAAGTAGTAATTGTGCTGTAACTTAATACTTTGGCTCCTGAACTTGGAGTGTGAATCCTACCCCCCCCCCCCCCAAGAATACCACCCGAGACCCTAGGTCTGCAGTTGTCTAGTGTGCACTTTGCCTTGCAGTCAGTCAGAGAACAGGATAAGAATAGATAAGATGTTGGCAGTTTTCAAATTGCTCCAGTTTTATGACAGAGAGACTTGTTTCTGTGGGCAGAAAAACGAAGAGAAGTTCTTTATGTTGGGCAGCAAGTAAAACTCTCCCAAGATTGTTTTGACACCTCTGTGAAATATTAGATTTCCCTGATGAGCTTTGTTTTCAAAATAGCACTTCTATTAAAATCTGTACTAGAAACTGTTACAATTTAATATTTTAGTAAAGAAAGTCTCCAGTGATTTGAGTAGTCTTTAAACTGTCCAGATCTGATATTAATGTTGAGCAGTCATCCAAGCTACTTGCCCAAATCAGAAAATTTGCTGCCTTAACTCAGTGGATACATCAATTCAGCTGATTAGTTCAAGCAGGATGATAATATTGGTCAATCAGATATTCAGCTACACTGCTGAGGAATACATTTGGTGCAACATATGTTTTTTTTTTCCAGTACTTTACCTCCAAGAGTAAATTTGAGTGTATTGCTTCTGATGACCTGGATGGTATGTTCTAACATACTTACATAAAGGTTCCTTGACTTTAACTCCAGTGCCCTGGACCAGCTAGTTGACATTCCCACAAGGTGCGCCAACATCCTGGATCTGGTGCTTACCAATATGGGTGACCACTGTATCACCCTCAATGTTTGGTCTTCTCTAGTGAGATCTGACCACAAATTAGTCTCATTCGAGTAACTATCACACCTGCCCACCCCCTCGCAGCAACTAAACTAAAAAAACTTCAAAGCAGACAGCCTCTTAAGGATGATATAAATAGCTTCACTGCAGCACCCCCCCGATGGAAGTGGCAACTATGCCGAGTTCTACACCAATACTTTACACAAGCACATGTATAACTGCATTGACTTGGCTGTACCTGATAGGGCCAAAGCAAGCTCTTCAAGGAAGAGCAAATCTGCCTGGTTGGATAACTGCCATTAACAGGCTTTATAATAAGAGGAAGAAATTGCTGTCCAAGCGTAAGAGGGGGCGAGCCCTAAATGGAAAACACTCCATCCTCAGCTTAAACAAGCCAATAAGACTTCTTGGGAAGTCCTCCAAAGCATTCTATGAAGCCAAATTAGCTTCTTCAACTAAAGACAACCATAAGGTGTTTTTTAATTATGTCTGTAATCTAAAAGGAAAGGTCCAGATTTGTGCTGAACTGGTTAGTTAAAGATATCACATATACTGAGCCTGTGGACATAGCTAACCTATTGGCCAACAGGTTGTGTGAAAACTTCACTCCCCTGTCCCCGCCACGCATACCTCATGACATCCCTACCACGTGGTCCCCTACCTTGTATCTCTAAAGAGCATGAGGTAAACACCCTCTCTAAGGCCAAAAACACAGCATCTATAGGATTTGGTAACATCCCAGGCTGCGTCCTACATGGGCTCCATCAAGAATTAGCAACACCAATGGGGTACTCTCTTTAATCATAGTCTAAGCCCTAGCTTCATCCCAGCTGAATGGAAAAAGGACATGGTCATTCCCTTGCACAAAGGTGGTGCTTCCACTGACCCTAGGAACTATAGATCTATTAGCCTGACTAGCCTTATCTGCAATGCCATGGAGCAAATCATCATGACCCTTATCAACAAAGATATAGGTAATCTCCAAACACTTCACCATACTCACTTTGTATTTGTCAAAGGGAGATCATGCCTGTTAAACTTGATGGACTTCAAGACGGTCACCAAAGCCCTGGGCAGGGGGCAATCTATGCATACAACCTACCTAAATATAGCTAAAGCTTTTGAGACTATCCCCCACTCAGCCATCTTTGACAAACTCACCCAGCTAGGTATCAGCCCTTGTATCATTACATGGGTTGCTAACTGGCTCACTGATAGAATGCATATAGTTAAAATAGGGGAATCTACCTCCAACAGCAGACCTGTAACCAGTGGTGTTCCACAGGGA
Organism: Protopterus annectens; assembly: GCF_019279795.1. Classification (NCBI taxonomy): domain Eukaryota; kingdom Metazoa; phylum Chordata; order Ceratodontiformes; family Protopteridae; genus Protopterus; species Protopterus annectens. The sequence continues at coordinate 558,754,769 of NC_056743.1, read as the reverse complement.
TCAGTTCTGGGACCTCTACTGTTTGGAATCTATTTCTCTGAAGTAAAAGCAAAAACTAAAGGTTTTTGGCTGACAAAGTTTGCTGAAGACTGCAAACTGGGAGCAGTTATAAAATCTCCAGATGGTGTCATCCTACAAGAGGGTCTTATACAAACAAATGATTGGTTCCAAAGTCATGGCCTTAAACTCATTGCAAAAAAAGTATCCTCTCTTTTGGTAAGAGCGATGTTCCTGCTAACTACCGTATCAATAGCAACACCCTAAGTACGCACTCAGTGGTGAGAGACCTGGGCACACAGATTGACAGGATTTTTACCTTTGGCCCCATGCCACCACAGTGGTAAGAACAGTCTATATTGCTCATCTTATAAGTAAGGGCATTACCTCCAGAAAAAAAAAGTTATAAGCTCCCTGTAAACTTCCCTCATCAGGCCAATAATTGAGTACAATGCCCCTTTTGTATGTACCTTTCAAGCACCTGCAGCAGTTGGAGAAACCACAGATGTTCCTCATAAGGAAAATTCTAGGTCTTAAGCATTTGTCTTGTGTGGATCATCTGAAATCATTGTCATTTTATTCTGCTTCATACAGACTACTCATAGGTGATCTCTGCCTTGCATATAAGGCAATCTCTGATAGTGCTTTATTAGCAATGCTGCATATCCACAAGTCAAATGGTACACAGGTTACTTACTCTAAAGACCTTAACCTGCTGGAGGGACAGATTTGTCTCCCAGAGCTTACCACACCTTTGGCACTGACTGCCACCATGTCAAACGGAGCACCTCATTGGCTCTCTTCAAACGCAATCTTGATGATTGGATGAGTAACCATAAATTCATTGTAGGGGTTCTACCTGTATACCTCTTGGACATGGGCATTAGGTGCTGATCATGGAAATAAGGTTAGAACTTGGCTAGGCTTGTAAGGGCCCTAGGGCCATTAGCCTAGTAACTTCCTATGAATGTTCAGACAGCTACAGAGTGTTCTCAAGAAAAATAAAATGGCATCTGGTACTGTAGAAAAATGGGAATATAAAACTTAGCTAGGTATAAAAAGAAGACTTACGCTAACCGAAGCAGATATCTATGGAGTACTTTTTGTTTTAACCTTGTATACTTGGTCCTTGCGCCTGTTTTAAAATTGAGCTGCCAAATTGTAATTATTTTTTACATCTCTAGAGGGCAGCATTGGAATGTATTTGAATACATACAATTATATATCATACCATGTAGTTGATTTAAGTATTTCTTTCTATGCTGGATAACCAAGTTATTTTTGCAAAAGTTTTATATGATTGATTTTATTTATGTAATGAACAATAACAGTTTTATAATGTTGTAAAACATGTTTAATTTTAAGGTTTTAAATGATTTTAACTGCATTCATTTTTTAAAGTACTGCTTTTTGTTTTTCCTATGGGAGTTAATTAATTGGTTGTCCAATTATACCTGGTTGCATCACAATCAGTTTAATATTTAAATAAGGTTAAGGCATTCTTGTGTGTGTATCTGATGAAGGTTTTACGAAAACGCCAATTTTACTGTGTAGCGTTTATTACAGCACGTACCTCTGGATTTTGGTTTGAATAAACTTTTACTTTGGCTCGTGCTCCATTTGGCTGCACTCAGTGATTTCTTTGAGTTTCTAATCTTTCTAACCTGAGATTTAACATTTGGGAGCTATTTGTATAAGTCTACAACATATGCTTATAATTTCCTAGTATGGTCAATTGTGCAAGTGAAACTGCTAGAAATCATCCAGACTGCTTATCTTAACTGCTTTATGTGAGAGTTGGTTTTGTTTCCATGGTTCCTCAGTATTAAGATGCATTGTATTGAATGTTGGGGTTAAATTGTCATTTGAAATGGCCTGCAGTTAGTATGTTTTTGTTTAATCATAAAACTGAAATACTTTTTCTCTAAAAAATGGAAGTTGCTATCAGGCTTGTGTGTCTGTTTTACTGTTTTTTGAAAGAGACTCATTTTATGAATTTTGGCACCCTCATCTACTAAGGAGTGTCTTGTTTTAGGTAAGCCTTTAGGTTACAATTTATTGGATTCAGTGTGAGAACAGGGCAAGTAGATGTTTTTAACTTTTTAGTCATCTAAAGGGGTTGTGCAGAGGATGGTGTCATGGGTAAGACCCCCCCCCCCTATCTGTTGGACGATGCGGGAAAGGCCTTTGCCAGTCACTGTGTATGGGACTTTATTGAGCAGAATTCTTTGAGCCTGTTACTGCCTAAGGTTTGGTGGGAGTTCTTTTAGCTATTTGAAGTGTGAGAAGAACAGCTAAATTAGAGATGGGAAGAAGGGACCATAGAATGCTGGAGGACAGTTTCTGAGCTTTATGGGAGCAGTATGAACTCCTAGGGCTTGGAAACACTGAGCAGATTTGGGCATATAAAGTAGTATATAGGCAGTGGGGTTTGGATAATTTGAGGTGGTGTTGAACATACAGACCAACAATGATGAGTTGGGATTTGGGGAAGAAGCCTAGCAAGGTGCTGGTCTAGTGGTATAAAAACTGAAGTATAGTGGAAGATTACGGTCATTGACAAGCTATAAGGCCATATCAAAGTATAGCTAAACTCTAGGAATATGACTATTGAAGCTTTCTATGATGATTTATAAAAGTCAAGGTTAACAGCTTGTTGAAATTTGAAAGTAGAGTAGATGCTTTCCTACATAAAGTTAAATTTTTTAGGCTGCTACCACATTAAGGACACTTCATTAAAGTTTCCTGTAATCTAAAACTCTTGATATCGATCCAATTGCCACAATGAAAACCAATGATCCTGGACCCAGACAGTCTAGTGGTAGACCTTTTCTACTTATTAAATAAAACTCTGATGTCAGCACTGATGGAGATTATTGGGGATTTTAAAGTAAGCCGTCTTTTTCTGCTTTATCTCTACTTGCTCCAAAGCAAGAGGTTCCTTAAACCTGGCAAAGACGTGCCTAAAGTAGATTAATACAACTTAATTTCTCAAACGAATGATGATAAAAATTTGTCAGGATTCTAGTTGTTGGTTTTATAAGTTTCTCCCGGTCTTTATTTCTTCAGACAAGCTGGGTTTATCTTGAGAAGATCAAGTGCTGCTCATTTTGGTGCCTTAATAATGCTAATATAAGTCTAGCAGAAAGGCATAGACACAGCAGTGACAGTATATGAATATTTTAAAAGATATAAATTCCATTTTGCTGCTGCTACCTCTGGAGGGTTGTTACATCAACTCTGACATTGTATCAATGGCAGAGGTCTTTACGAATGATCTGTTGGGCTATTTCTCACTAGGCAGAGATACCATCATTCTCCATTGTTGTTCCCATTAGCCATTGAACCACTAGCATATGGACTCATCTGAAGAAATGGGTAAATAATTGCTCCTTGCTAATGTGGAGGTTAAACTACTTTCATTTGCAGATAATTGTCTACTTCTGATCAGAGGTCTAAGGAGAAAATATTTTCTTTACTCAGATAGCGGTCCTTCAGTTTGTGTTTTTCTCCAACATAAAGCAAGGAAAGCGGAGTTTTTTCATAGTCAGTAAAACTAATAGGATTTAGAGATTGTTGGGTTCTTTTCCTTTCTAAGGAGTTAGATGTTGGCTACATTTCTGAGTATTCTTGTATTTCAATTCTAGACAGATCAGCTCAATCCAGATCCTGTGAGGTAGAAGCTATATATATATATATATATATATATATATATATATATATATATATATATATGTATGTATAATCTGGTGGAATGTGAGACGGGTTAAATTGAAGTGGGGTGGAGTTCAATACTAAAACTTTCTGTACACCTCTCGTGTATTATAACCTTTGGAGCGCTCCATGTTTGAGTACCTATCCCAGTCTTATGAGAATCAAGAAAAAAAAAAACTTTACTGAAATTTGTCTGGAATAATGCAAGATTTAAGGGAGCAAAAAGTATATATTATGCCACTGTGGAGGTGGTTGAATTGTATCGTGTAAATATTGGAAAACATTCAATATCAGTTTGATGGGCAGAGAGGGAGTTAAAAGTGAAACTTGTACTTAGCGTGGACATATGTCTTTGGGAGTATTCGTTTTTGGTTATTGATGGGAATATAGTTTGTTGGAAGTAGTGGGATTATTATATTCTAAAACTTTAGTGAGATTTTGACAAGAAAAATTGTGCTAGCATCCTATCAATACTTGTGGAAGAAATATAAACTGAAAGACTATTGGAAGTTTTTGTAACTGTGGAATGTTGATTCATTATGGATTGGTCACTGCATTTAAAAAGCATAGTTCCCCTCTTCAGCTTGGTTAAAATATTCATATTTAGTAAAACTGGTGGGGAGGAAAAATCTCAAAAGCTCACTCTAGGTTAAATCATTACAGACTTCTGCCATTATAGACTTGGTTGACTGGTAAGCAAGGGCCTACCAAATGAGCCTTGGTGTATTCTAATCTTTTCAATTCATATAGTTAGTATTACGAACATCCTCATTTCTTCGTCAGGGCCTTCTGTCCAATTTAAGTAGGAAGGTGTTCACAGCAGTGGCAGCTTTCACAGCTTGTGGTTTTTGTGCCCTGAATTTGAAACATTTTTAGAGTTGAAAGTTTACAAGAGATGGAGGAAAGCAGCGACTACAGGTGCAGTACTCATACAGAAAGACGTTCGCTCACTGTGGACGTATGCATAACAGGTACACACAATGATGTACTTCCCCTCTGGCACAAAATCTGGCTTTTCCAATTTGCGGTGTTAGTACATGGATATTTTGTGAACCATTAAAGGGATCCTTCATCACTAGAATCAATGCAGTTTGTTCTGAACACTTGAGAGGATTTCTCTGTTGGGATAACATTGAATGTCCTGTACCTTACCTTGCTGGTTTATTTATGGAAGAAAGGTTTGAATTATGCATGTATGTTGAACATCATCTGTAGTTAGGACACTCGCCTGTGAAATGTTGGTAATGTTCATTCCCCATCCACATACCTTTGAAGCTGAGGGCTCATTGATAGTTTGTTGGTATATTACCTGTTTCTAGACTGTATGCATATGACTGTCCTATTACATGTGTTTGGCATTTGCTACATGTGTTATTTTACAACTGTTTTTGCTGAGAGGAATACAAATTGAAATTAACATAATCAAGACTGTTTAATCATTAGTTAATTCCAGGACTTTGAGTACATTGCCGCTCAGAATGAAATTAAGCAACCAACTTGAAGCATTTGAAAACAACTCCATAAGTGCAATAAATAATGACAGTTATGCTTCTCACAGTGTAGGTGATGAGCATAATTACAAAATCATTGGCTCTGTAATGGACAACATTTCACATTCTCACCCCATAGTACTCAGATGTTTGTAGTAAAGTAGCTTGTCTGTGAGGACAGAGGTAGGGTAATCTGCATGTGTATGGAAGGCACTGCCTTTGCCACTTGATAATAAAGAATCACAGGTGGATGATAAAGGGTCTGTTTAGTGTATGAATCAAGTTAAATGCATTGTTATGGGTAAATTTTTCATGTGATCAGTCAAGCAACATGAGCATATGTCATCAAAGGATGTTAACTTAGGAAAGAGTTGCCAAATCGGCTTTCATTTGATCACATTACTTAGATTAGGTAACTGCATATTTGTGTGTGCGCGCGCATGCATGTGTGTGAGAAAATCATAAAGTAATTAAATACTAAGGACGGACATTCTTTCAGTCTAAGTTACTTAACAGAATCCAACATGATGATGTTTGTCTTTTCGGCTTTTCCCAGATAGGGGTCGCCACAGCAGAACTCAGGCCCGCTAATGATTGGCAGTAGATTTTTATGGTGCCAAGTTGCCAGCCTGATGCCCAACCTTCAGCGAAGGCACGCCCATACACGCATGTCTTTCGGAGGCCACTCTACTGTGGGGAGGACATGTAGACTCCACACAGAAGGCACTGCAGCAAAGAATCAAACAGGAGAACCTCTTGCTGTGATATCCTCAAAATATACGTATCGCAATAATTTGGCAATCTCAGCTTGTAAATGGCAAACTGGAGTCTACACTTCTGTTGCACATTCTTCATGTCATGATATTATAAGCAAATGATATACAGCACGTGACTTCCTTGCATAGGTTAGGTTTGTAGGCTCAGATATATAGTAGGCTAATGACCTTTATAAGCCTGGCAATGCGACCCAACCCCAGTTGTGTCCTTGTGTATCACAGGCATTTTAGAAGGAGGTACGTTACTAAGGAAGTTTCTAGAGGTTATATGGGGGGGTACTTTAGTTTGGGCATTACTGTCTACCTTTGTTAATCAGAGACATTGAGGTCAGACCACACACCCCTGTTAAAATGCCAGGTTTTTGTGATATAAAAAAAGAGACCACAATAAATCATTTCAAAGCTTTTTCAACCTTTAATATGACCTGTAACCTGTACAATTCAATTGAAAAACAAATCTGTTAGGGGAAAAATATAAAAAATAAAAAACATACAATACGCTGGTTGCATAAGTGTGCACACCCTTAAACTAATATTTTGCTGCATGTGCACACCCTTAAACTAATACTTTGTTGAAGCACCTTTTGTTTAATTACAGCATTGTCTTCTTGGGTACACACACCTGCCATCAATTAGAGACTGATTACCGCAAATAAAGTTCAGCTTTCCTAGTAGGATTTGTCTGACATTTACTCAATTGCCTGCTACAACAAGAGCCATGGTTCGCAGAGAGCTTACAAAGCATCAGAGGGATCTCACTGTTGAAAGGTATTGGGAGAAGGGTACAAACAAAAAAACTGACAGCATTAGAAATACCATGGAACACAGTGAAGACCGTCTTGAAGATAGAATAACATTTAGTGTGTATTTCTAGGCTTGGATTACGACTTCTGCTTCCAAACACTTATAATTGGTATAGTAGTTTAGAGTCCTGCTTCAGCATATTTATGGATGCATTCTTCTCTACTTTTATCTTGTGTATTATACTGGGGGGAGAAAGGTGTTCCTGCCTTTAATTCTCTGTGAGATCCATAGTGACCGTGGGTCAATGTTTAAAAAAAGAGATTGTCGACATAATGAAAAATTAAGCAAGACAAAAATTTAAATGAAAACCAAGTAAGTGTATAGTTGCACTTTCTGTATGCTCACTAGTTTTTGTGAGAGTCATAAATGTATGAAGGATAGATGAGGTTTAAAACCCTTGACTAGCTCAAGGTTGCCTCTGAAGTTTAATTGCCAGAGCAGCTGGCACAGTTCCGTGGAGAGAATGGGTTCAAGTCCTCATTGACGAATGTACTTACTTGATGCTGTGCTTACAAATGCTGCCAGATGATATTTTAGTTTGACTCCTGGTTTAAGGAGTATGTGGATGCACTCTCCCTTTGTCTGATTACTTGTGCATTGTGTTAGGAGAGGGAGGGTTATGCTGCACTTATGAGATCCATAGAGACCCTTATTTGTGGGTGAAACGGGGTCCAGATGTCAGCCCAGTTTGTTAAAAGAAACAAAATGTGAATAAATGTATAAACATACACTACATTCTTAGGGGTTTTAATGGGTTATTAAGTTCTTAGGGGTACATATCATGGAGGACCTGTCATGGTCCATAAACACAAATTCCATACATATCATGGAGGACCTGTCATGGTCCATAAACACAAATTCCATTGTCAAGAAGGTGCAACAGCGTCTCCATTTTCTGTGAAGAATGAGAAGAGCAAACCTTCCATTTTGTCAAATTTTATTTTGTTGTTTGAAGCATTACCAGCAATTTAGATAGAAAATCGGGAAACCATATTAAAATGGGAACCAAGATAGATACCTACGGCACTTCTGCTGTTACGCTCTTTCACGATGATGCTCTTCTTAGTACTGAGATGTACTGTCACCGACAAACATAAATTCTCACTGGACTGATTTGCCTGATTTTCACTTTCTTTAACATGCAGTCACTTGGAATATCAAATGTAAAGTTCATCTGGCAACTGGTATTGCTCTCTGATCTGTGCACCAGCTCCTCTGGATTCGATCTTCTCTACTTAAAGAGCAAAAAAACAAAAAATGCATTCTCTGATCAGGCACTCCTTCCTTCCCTCTAATAAGGTGTGTGTATCTGCATATCTATATCTATATATCTATATAAATCAAAAAAATCAAAGAAAAGAAAAATGTAGAAAAAGCTTACTCTTAAGTCTTGAAATCCACTACAAGTTTCTTGCAGAATTAGTACTGCAACACAAACTCCCTGGACCAGATTGTCAGTATAACAGTCAGAGGTGCAAACATACTGGATCTGTTCCTCACTAATATGGGACAGTGTTGCGTGCCCCCTATTGCAATGTCTGTTCTTTAAGCAAAAAAAAAAAACTGTGAAGTAAATAAAACCTAAAACTCCAGCTAACTCTGAATGTTGCTTGGAAAATGGATGAGCAACAGGAAATTCATCCCTGGTTTGGCACCTATGTCTCTAATGAACATTAACAGCCTTTAAATAGTTAATCTCCCTGGCCCCTGCTTGTAAATGTTTAGTTTCCAAAGTCTCTGCTTATACTTATCAAGGGTACTGGAACTTTTCAGAGATTTGGGGTGCATGGCTAGGTATCAAAGGTCCCACTGGTCATTAGCCTAGTATATCTGAACCTACTGCATGTTATGATATGTTCAGTTTTGTTCTCAATCAAATTCAACATAGGAATCAGAATATGAAGAATGAACTTCCAGGCGTCCAGCAGTGTTGAATTTCTTATTGATCCATAGTAAAAGTTTATTGCTAGATCAAAGGTCTTGAGTGGGTGAATAGTACACTAGAGTGTTTAGTAATGCTTGGCATTTGTCTGTAGAACACTGGCACCTATTAGAATGATTAGTTGTGTGGGAGTATGTCAGTTCAAGTGTTTTGTTCAGAATGTTTTGTTTTAATGCAAAACGTGGTGTGTTTATAAGGCTCAAAATTTAAAATTTTTCTATTTTTGTATTAGCAGTTTAGTTTTCCGTTTGGTTATATGTGTTTCAGCTGAGGAGAGAGTGACTACATTGCTCATTTTTTTTGGTGTATTGGGATAGTAATAGGCTTATAGTTTAACTCTGTTGAAGTACTTCCTTCGTGAAGTATATAATGGATTTCTTCAAGATGGATGGGACAGAGTGTTCAGTTATTGACCTTATTTAGAGGGGACCAAAGCAGCTTTGGGTTGTTGTAAGACATTGTGCTGTTAAACTTTACCCCTCTCTGGTGCTAAATCATTTAGTATTTTTAGGAAGGTGTAATTGAAGTGAGTTACCTGCTTCATCTAGGGGCACGACTCTTAATACGTTACAGATGTGGGACAAGCTGTAATAAATGTTTTTCTCAAATTTTGTTAAATTGCATATTTATTTATAGATCATTTGGATGAACCATGTCTGTTTCCATAGTTTGGGAGGTGGTCAGTTATAGTATCCTGTAAGCAACCCAAAGATTTTATAATATGGGGTTTGTCAGTACCCAGTCTCGTGTGGACAGTCTGTTAGTGCTTTTGTTGATTCTGGTGGAGCAGCTTATTAGTTGGGCGAAGCCCAATAGGTGAATAGAGTCCTTAGGGTTGCTGCTGTGTATGGATGGTCAGTTTATTTTTAGGACAACTAAGATGTTTTTCTGAGGGAAGTTGTCAGATATCCAATGTAGGATATTTTTGGCTGTGATAATGTTGTCTGGTGGGATGTATACTTCTGAAATGCACATAGACTTCTTTTGGTTGATTCTGTGGTATGTAATCAGAAGTTCAGCATTAATAAATATGAGGATATTTAGATGGCCTGGGTTTATTTCTAACCTGTATTTATAAAAGCAATACCACCAGCTGTTTTAAGATTTCTGTCCATTCTGAGCATGTTAAAACCTGGGGGAATAATTGTCAGACATAATTATATAGTTTGTTTCTAGCTTTGTATATAGGTACCCAGTGTCTGGGTACTTATCCCTTCTATAAGATTATTGAACATTAATGTAAGAGGATGCATTCAACTATCAGATCATTCTTTAAATTCTCAGGGATTACATGTGGCCCTGTACAGCATGATCCTTTTACTCTTGCCATATCTTTACTCACATCATCTTTTAATATTAATGACTAGCCTGGTTCATAGCATAAATAAGTTCTACAATTATCTTGTCAACTTCCCAGGTTTGCTAAATAATATACTAGACATTTGTATAAGGATATTGTCAACAATGCCATGCTTTTCATTTTAAGGCCAAGTTGCACTCTGCCCTTTTTTGAGGTTACTTATTTGTAAAACATATTGCAATTGCCAGTTCTGTTTTCCAAAATAAATTAACAGTATCTCTTGGTCACAGGTAAGCCAGTTTTCTATTTAATTTTTAGCTGATAAATGTAGCCATTTCTTATGTGCTTTGAGTTTCTTTTATAGGATCATAGGAGGTTACTAGGCTATCGACCCAGAGGTCATTTCAAGCCTAGCTGTTTCATCGCGATGTAATGCCAGTGATACTCTAGTCAATACCCAGGACTGTATTTAGTCCAGGGGGGGTTGTGTCCACTATCCCTGGTAAGAATTTAGTGCCCCATCCACTCATGTAGGTTCTTTTTGAATAGTGTCGTAGAGGTGCTCTGCTTCACATGAATTGGCAGTCTATTCCAAAGATGCAGCAGTCTCTGGAAGACAAATCTGTCCCTCCAGCATGTCCTATTCAAGCTGCAGGCCATATTTAGGTCTGTGGAATGGGTGGCTCTAGTTCCATTTGATTTACTTACCTACAGCAAATTCATTAGGTTTGGTCAGAGCTTGTGCTGTAAGCCAGACATAAGTCTTCCCTAGGAAGTCTATATGATACAGAGTATAGTGACAGGGACTATGGTCGGTCTTTGTAAGGCACATACTGGAGTCCCTTGATCATCTTTGTTAGAAAACTCTAAGGTATCTCTAATTGTTGCAGGTGCTTTGTACGGTACATGCCAAAAGGGGTATTATACTCTATTATGGGCCTGATGAGTGACGAGTATAGAATGGTTATAACCTTCTTTGCTCTAGAGGTGATGCCTTTGCTAATCGTGTGGTACATAGAAAGGCTTCCTTACTACAGTAGACACATGGTGGTCAAAGATAAGGTTGCAGTCTACTTTTGATCCCAGATCTCTTACCACTTCATAGGTACATACACTATTGTTAATTTGATAGTGTGAAGGGGCATTGTTTTTACAGAAGGGAATGATGATGCATTTCTTTGCATTTTGTTTGAGACTATGACTGAAACACCAATCACTGGTCTGTGTAAGATCCTCCTGAAGTATATTGATATCATTTGGGGATTTGATAATTGCACCATTTGCAGTTGTACATAAACTTGGTCAGCCACAGTCCCTTAGTTTTGGTTTGAACTTCTGAGAAGTACCCACCAAAAATTAGGGGGCCCAGCACTGATCCTTGTGGCACTCCGCTCATTACAGGTCTGCTGGTTGATGTGGAGTCACCCACTTTGATAGTGTGTGACTGGTTTGTGAGCCAGTTGGCTACCCATCTTGCAACAAAGGAGTTTACGTTCAGTTTATAGGTAATGCCTGTGTGTAGGATTGTGTTGAAAGCCTTTGCCAAGTCTCAAGGTATGTTGTGTGCGCAGATTTACCCTTGTCAGTGGTCCTGATCACATTTTCAAAGAAATCCACTAGGTTCAACAGGCTGATCTGGCCTTGATGAAGCTGAATTGGGTCAGATCTATGGTGTGGTCCATGAGGATATGTTCCAAGGCCCTTACAGATGAGGCTGGTCAGACTTGCGGGTCTGTTATTTCATGGGTCTTTTGCTAAGCCACCTTTATGGAGGGGAATAACTGTGGCTCTTCTCCATTCCATAGGAACATAGTCTGTGGTTAGGCTGTGATTGAATAGGATACTTAATGGTGATGCTAGTTCATGTTTTAGTTTGTTTCAGAGGCAGCCTTGGGATATTGTCTGGCCCCATTGAGGTAGTTTTTTTTGCCTTTGACTTTACTGACATTCTTTTCAGATATGTAGGGGGCAGAGATGGGGGCAAGGATTGTGATAAATTTGGAGGGGATAAGTGAAATCATAAGCCTATTTGCCTATTGCGCGCGAGTGTGTGTGTATATATATATATATATATATATCTCTAATATAGATATATAATGTGTGTGTACGTAGGTATGCATATAAAAATATACAGAGCCCATCTCCTTGTTAATTAGCAAGTTTGTCAACAAAAAGATTTGTTTAATCAGCATGCTATTCAAAATAGTGAAAGGTAATTGTAAAAGATCACGCAACTGTAGAGATTAGAAAGTTTCTACCTTTTTTGTACAGTCTTGGAGATAGTATGATAGTTATTTTTTAGGATTTGGACAATACCGCCCCCACCCCCATTAAAATACTCCAACAAGTTTGTACACATGAAATGAGAAGTCTATTTCCTGTCTTGCCATCAGAAAAACAGGATCAATTGAAAGACTGTCAATTTCATGACATACAGTATGTTTTTATTTAGCATTGCATCAGAGGAAAAGCATGCCATCACAAGGACACTCTGCACTGAGCATATCATGTCACTGAAGCAAATTTCACTGAAAGCATAATTGTTGAATTAATATCCTTGAAAGCAGTGCTCACTAAAATATATATATTTTTTGCCATGTAAGCTTATGCTTAGATGTTGTTTTCAATCGATTGTATAATCATACCTCTCAAGTGTACCTCGACGAGGACGACACACCATTTCATTTAAGGTTCTCAAGTTCATGTTCCTTCTCATTCAATCTCACACATTGATTGACCCTCCCTATTGTCATTCATTGTTAATTTTTTAAGTGAAAGAAATGTAAATAGAAAATTATTATTAATATTTCAAAAATCTTCTTTCTTTTATAAGTAAAAACCATATTTTTTTAATTATATCCTTATAGTAGGTTGTTGTTAGTAAGCCATTGGTATTGGTTGTTCCACATTCATTTGTTTCATTTGTTCCACATTGAGGTTCTATGGGGTAGATTTTTGGAGATGAGGGAAGTGTGTATAATTAGTGTTTCAGGTGTCATAGTGCATTTTGTTTTGTTTGCATGATAATTACCCTTCTCCACATTGCATGAATTAATACATTTAAACAGTGGGAGTGTGCAGAGGGTTTGACCCCAGCAAAAAGTGTTGCTTCTGTGGATTTTTCAGTGAAAATGGAATTGTTTATTTTAATAGTTTTTACTGAAAGTGAATGCAGTGAAAAATGAATTCAGCCAAGACAGCTTCATAACTGAAGACTTGAATGAAACTCAGTATGTGCATAGATGTTGAAAGTCAATACCCCCAACATTTTGCTGAGAGGTTTCAAAGGATCACGGAGATGTTACTTTATTATTTATGTATTTATTTTTTAAATGCATGAAATACCCTATTAGGGTTGATAATTGAGGCAATGTGACTTTCCCTCTTAAGCTTACTTTCACCTCCCTATCTCGGGCTTATGTAGGTTTTCCAAAGCATTTAACCTCTCTAGGCTGGAGTCACCAATAACTTCACCTACTATCAGTGACAAAGTGAGGAATAAGGGGAAGAGCGACTCAGAAGCCACCACTACTGCCTGCAGAGGCTCACTTAATTCTGTAGCTAAGGCCATGTTAACCATCCATAATTGTTTATTTAGATGTTACATGAATGGAATGGTGTGAGGCTTAAGGGATCATCTGTACCTTTAGTATAGCTATACCTCTAAACCTGCCAGTAAGCTTAGCCTCCTGCTGCTGCTCAAAGCTCTAATCTCCCCTGTGACAGCAAGGGTGGCAAGTCTTCCACCGCTACATCACTCTCAACTCGCCCTTTGAAGACACATGAGCACATGAAGACTTGTCGGTCCTCTGTCCCACCAGATGACCAGGTTGATAATCAAACTTAGATCACCAAGAAAGTACAAATGACCATATCTCACTAGGTCAACAGACATGCATGGATGACCTACAAATGTATACTGAATATATGCTTTTTTCAGACATTTCACAGTTAATCTGTTATGTTGCATTATACTTGGTTTCATTAGGGGGTAAGTTTATGACTTCTGTTCAGAAGAGAAAAAAAAAACATATGTTAAAAATATTTCTGTGATTGGTACAATATTATAAGTAAAATCATATCTTTTCTGCACAAAGTGAGCTTTTATATTAATGAAATTGTTGCCTTCCCCACCAATAGAGTTTGACTTGAAATACACGAATCTAAAATTGTGTACGAGCATTTCTGCCCAAAATTCTCAACTATATTTTTTCTGGAATAAAATATTTGGCTGTGTTCTGTTAGGTACTATCACCAAGCTTACACAGCCTTTTAGACTGTCACATTTTTACTGTTTGATTCACAAGTGTGTGTGTGTGTGTGTGTGTGTGTGTGTGTGTGTGTGTGTGTGTGTGTGTGTATATATATATACAAAATTACATACATGCAGATATATATATAAATAATGTGTGTGGCTGTGTATTGTGTGCTAATTAAACTCTGTAAATATTGTCATCATATTATTGTCATTATGGCATTAGACCTAAAAAAAAAAAAAAAAAAACACAGCTGTTAGAAGTCTACTCAAAATATAAATGCATAGTGTTATAACATCCGGCTTAATAAAAGATATGTATTGTAAATTTAAGGTTTTTAACATATCAGTGGTAATGAAGAAATTACATTAGAACTATTTTGATTTAAAATAAAGATGCAAGCATTCTTATCTCTGAATTTAGGACCATAGTCGAAGAATGTGTTGCAGGTACGTATCAAAGTACAATGCTCTGAAAATTTCCTGAGAGTATGTTTGGTAAGACCATATTGAAGATCTAGTTTTTATACATTAAAACAACAATTACCCAAAACAGTTTGGGGTTTTGTAAGGAAATGCTGAGAATGTCATTTAATATGTGGGTTAAATATCCTAGACATGTAAGAACAATTGTTTCATTTTATTTATGCTTTGACTAGGTTAATCCCACTGGAGTAGCATGCCAAAGTAGGATTTATATTGCTAGGGGAAATTTACTTTCTTTTTGATGGGTAGAGTGGGGTTTTTAATATCCACCAAAGCTGCCATTAACTGAAGCAGATGAGATCTTGGTTTATCATGTCATTCAAGGGATGGCATATGCAGGACTGTAGTACAGCCATGCACCAGTGGAGTATCAGAAATTGGAAATTCTGAACATTTTAAAATCCACAGACTTTTGATCTTGGAGCACCAAAGATCTTTGTCCTAATAGTTGAGCCACCGTTACTGCTCAAAATTAAAGCTGTCGACATTCCTGTCTGGGTTAACCTAATCAAACGCCACATTTTTTTGTCTAAATAAGGCATGATTCCAACCAAACATCAGTAGCGAATTCCTTAACCTCTGTATACATACATAAAAATATTGATTAAACTAAAAGATAAGTGCAGGAAATTGGACTATTTTGTGCACCTATATTTCTGCATTCCCTGTTATTACTGTACAGAGGAGAGTAAGTGCTGCAGCTCAGTTTTCAACCTGCAGGGATGAATGAGGGGGCCTACTGAACCTGATCATATTTACTTAACCAAATCCCACAATGACAAAATATAAGTAATTCCTGCAACAATGAGTATGGTGAATGATTAGCAACACTTTTAATATATGGCATGTTGCTGGATTTTCAACAATGAATTTTGTTAACGCACATGTATTAAATATTCTAGTATTGTGGTCAATTGAACATTAGGTATGATGATATTCCATCACTCCTCAAGTTAAACATCCTTGTTCATAAGATATTCAAAGCCACCTAAGGTCATCTCTCCCTATATTGGGATCAGAAATTTTGCTTTCTGAATTATGCAGTGGTGTGGGATGTGGTCTGAACTGCATACCACTATTGTATAAGGGCGCACTGTAATAATTGAAAGAACTGGAAGATACTTGAAATAGCCAGAGCAACTGAAATTAACATCTATCTTTTAATTATCCAGAACTGTGCTGGACAAGGTATAAATATCTAGGTTTTACCTTTATGAGCCCAAACTTGTACCTTTCAGAATAAAAGTCTATTTTATTTATTTTAAGTTTTTTAACCAGGAAAGTCCGACTGGATACATATCCATTTTCACCAGACGCCTGGGGAGAAAAGCTCCACATTGAAATTAATTGAAACTTAAAGTTGATGTTACATAGAAATCTAAAAACATTTAACAAAATCAGTGACAAATTAAAGTCAAGGTTAAATTTAGATAAGAATAAAACACTGTTGGTTAATGTAATGAGTATACAGAGATAATCGCATAAAAGAAGTGTGTATAAAAGAGAGAGGATTTTCAGGTAGAAGGTAAGGATGATAGTTAAGAGAAAGATAGTTAGGTAAGACAGAAGTTTAGTATGGGCAGAATAATAAGTTATCTTCCTGATAATGGAATAACAGAATTCTAAAGGTGTAGAGAAATACACGTAGTGAGGGTGTGGAACGAAAATAAAAGGGTAATCACCTTGTGAGCTATGTTTGGCTTACTTTTGTCTTGGTATAAGTTGGGTTAGTCTTCGTTTAGACATGGGCATGGTTATTGTTTATCTTACCTCTTCTGGTTATTGTTTGGGTTAGTCAGGGTTTAGACATGGACTTAACCAGTCACTATTCATGTACATTTTTAGGGATATTTTGAATTGGAGCAAGGAGCATGTGGCGGTTAGTTCAGCAGGAAGGGAGTTCCATTTTTTTTCCAGCAGAGTTGGAGAATAAGGAATCTCCAGCTGAGTTGTTGGCTTTGGTCGGTTGTACTAGCATTCTGCTGGATGAGCGGAGGGATGCTAGGTTGCAGTAGGGGGTAATAATATTAGTCAGAATAGGGGTACTGGTAGGTTGGTAGAGGATTTTATGAATAACTACGAGTTGATTATAGTATATCTGATTGGGTAGTTCTAGCCAGCCTAATTTGTGAAGATTTTGACAGTGGTGGGTTCTGAAGGCTGAGCCTGTGGAAGATCTCACTATATTGTTATAGCAGCTGGTGATTTTACTGAGGTTTGATTTGGTTAGGTTTGTGAGGATGGGTGAGGCATAAGAAGGGATGACAGATGATGTGTGTGAGCTATGGTGGTTCTGGCAGTTGGGGTTAAGAATTTCTTAATCCTATACATGGAGCCTATTTTTTTGTTTACTGTTTTTATGGTTTTGTCTATATGGGCATCATACTTCAGATTATCAGTGATTATCCCTAGTAGTTTAGTGCAAGGTGCAGGAGCAATTATGGTGCCACTGTTAGAAGAGACTATAATTATTGATGATGTTAGCTTATGGGTGAGGGTGAAAAGTAGTAGTTTGGTTTTGTTTGGGTTCAGTAAGAGATGACGATTATTGAGCCTGTTCTCTACTTTGGTGAAGGTGATTTGGGATAGGGATTGTAATTCTGTGGGAGTGGAGGCAGAGCAGATGAGTGTAGAGTCATCTGCATACTGTATACAAGTTGCATGTGGGATAACTTTGGGTAGGTCATTAATGAATATAGAGAAAAGGAGGGGACCCAGGATAGAACCTTGGGGTACTCCAAGGGTGACTGGTAGAAGGGGGGGGGGTAGATTGTCTTTCCACAGAACAGCTTGTTGTCTGCCGTGCAGGTAAGAGTGGAACCAGCTGAATACTGTGTTATCTATGGACAATGATTTTAGAGAGTCTAGGAGTAGGTGGTGATTTACCATATCAAATGCTTTTGATAGATCAAGAAAGAGGGCAGAGGAGAGCAGATTCTGGTTACAGTTATGATTTATTGTATGAGAAAAGGAGAGAAGGGTGGTGGTTGTACTATGGGCTGGTCTGAAACCATGCTGGGATGGGGCTAGGAGAGTATTCTGAGTTAAAAGTTGCTTCTGTATGCATTTCTCCATTATTTTGGCTAAGGGAGATAGTATGACTATAGGTCTGTAATTAGAGTGTTCAGTGGAGTTTCCTCCTTTATGAAGTGGAATAATATGAGCGATTTTCCAGATGGAGGGGATGTAGGATTCGTGGATAGTACGACTGATTAAGATGGAGATATAGGGTAAGCTATTACATTAGTAGACTTTTGTAGAAACTCTGCGGAGAAGTAGGTCAGCTGCCAGGGTGATAGGTTTTAATTTCTTAAGTAGGGATTTGATATAGTCTGTGAGGACAGGATCAAATTTGAAGGGGGGAGATATTTACCTGAGTGGGTGAAATTGTAGTAGAGGAGGAGGGAGATAGATTATTAGCTAGGGACTGGACAGTTTCAGTGAAGAAAGTGTTAAAGGTATTAGTAACATGTAGGGGGTAGTTGTAGGGTAGCTGAGGGGGTGGGGTAGAGGATTTACCTGGGTGGAGCAGTTTATTCAGACCTGACCAGAATTTTTGAGGCTGATTTTGGTACTTCTGCTGTAAATTGAAATAGTAGTTTTACTTGTCTAACACAATAGATCTTTTTGCTTCATTTCTCATTTGTTTGAATGTAATGTGGGCTTGTGGGGATTTGGTGGCTCTCCAGCAGGTCCATGCTGTGTTTCTAGCAGTAAGTATTTGTCTAGTAGTATTGGTTAGCCATGGAGCAATTTTGTTTTTGGTTCTGATTGTACTTGTGGGAGCATGCCTGTCTAAGATGGCCAGGAATCTAGTATTGAATTCAGAGACTGCTTCGTCAAGAGGAAGTATTTTAAAATTGGCCCATTTGCATGAGCTAAGATCAGCCTGGAATCTAATTAGGTTAAAGTTCTTTGTATACCTAAGGGTTTTAAAGGTGGTTTGGTGAGGCATGTCATCCCTTTTCCTGATTATATAGGTTAGGAGGTGGTCACTCATGTCTTCAGGTAGGGTGCCTGATTTGTACAACTAAGATTTGTTATTTATTAAGATCCAATCTAGGATGCTTTCCTTTTTGTTGGGCTTGTTGATTCTGGTGGGGGGTAGTAATAGTCTGGGAGAGACCATGTAAGTTAATATGGGTGGTGGGGAAGTTTGCTGAACAAGTTGTCCAGTCGATGTTGAAGTCCCCAAGAAGGATTGTTTCTTGGGGTGGGGGTGGATAATCATTGGAGGGTGCTTTCTAAGGTATTTGTTGTTGCCTGGGGGAATATAGCTACATACTATGTTTAAAGATTTGTGTTTATTAAGTTGGTCTCTTGAGATGATTGTTTTGGCGTTGATAGTTGTTAGGTCTTGTGGGGTGCTAATTGTGGATATCTCAAGAGAGGATTTATATAGGATGGCTACTCTGCCTCCTTTTCTACTTTTACAGTGCAGTCTTATTATATTGTAGTTGGGGGGTAATATTTCATTATCAGGGATAGTGGGCTTGAGCCAGGTGTCTGTAAGGCAGAGTAGATCAGGGGAGTGCATGTCCAGGAGGGCATGCAGGTAGTGGAGTTTCTTATTTATACTTCTGATATTTAGATGACAGACTAGAAATTATTTGGGGGCATTATATGAGCTTCTTAGGTTGGTAGGAGTACTATTTATGGGGTTAATGGTAGCTGGTGAGTTTGGGCCAGGGTTAGGATGGATGTCGCCATCAGCTATGAGGTTAGGTAATATACTCCTTATGAGTTTGGTGAACTTTAGTAGGAGCTGGTAATAGTTATTAGTCCTTGGGTTTAAGTATGTAGGTCATATGATGGTGACGTTTTGTAGTAGTGCAGTAGGTGAAGAGCTGGGGTAGTATTGATGGAGGGGTGTGTGTTTTGGTGCTAGTGGTTATAATTGATGTAGGATACTGAGAGTTAGGTAGGTAGTGGAATTCATAGGCAGTGAAAAGATGAAGTATAAGTGGGGGTATGAGGGAGTACAATGGTCTAGGTTTTGGAGATAAGGTGGGAGTCCATGAATACATGTTGGCTGGGGTAGTAGATGAGTTAATAGAGTATGGGTGGGTTGATAGAGGAGATTGAATGTTGGTGAGTTAGGAGTGGGGGATGGGTATCTAAAAAGGATGAGTTGTGATAGGATGACTGTGGTTAGTGGGAATGGCCAACTAAGTAGGGGGTGTGGTTAGGGTAAAATAAGTGTAGGAGTACTGGGGGTGTGTGGAATTTGGGGGTAGGGTAGGGGAGTGGAGTGATCCTGCAGGGTGAACGGAGTGGTTAGAGCCAGAGAAGGACTAAATTCAGGGAAAACAATCAATGGAGTGCTGACTGTTAGGTAAGTTTAAAAGGAGATAGTAAACTGTGCAGTTGAGAAATATATGGTAAAAAGTGGGGTAAAATTGGGTCTATCAGATAGGTAGATATAGTGAGTAATGTATGCCCAAGAGTTAAATTATAAGAATGGAGAATAGTTATGCAAGGAGAATAGACCTAGGAAGTGGTTGCCACCTAGTGGGCAAAAGTTGTATTGCAACCAAGGCTACTCTATACTTGCTTAAACCTGATGAATATTATGTAGTAGCAACATGCAGTTAGGGTAAATGTCAAAATATCTGAATCAAATCTTACTGTTGCAAATAACAGTACTGATAAACTGAAATAGACTGAATTATACTGTCTATAGCTTTGGTACTCAACATAGTTTCTTTTCTCCTCAGTGTCAGAATTAATCCTGCTTTTTGTATTTGGTGGACATCTGAATGTTTGAACTTTTCTGTACAAGGACTGAACTTCCTGTACTGACTTTCTGTGCATCAGTACCAAATGTCTGTACTCCTCTCCTGTGCATCAGTAACAAACTGGGCTACACTGCACTGACTGACTTCTCTAAAATGAACTGATTTCTGTCTAGAAAATATCCCTTATAAAAATAAAACCCTATAAATTTCCTACAGGTTCTACATGCCTCTTTAACCTTGGTTTTCCAGCCTCGTACCATCTAAATAAGATTTGTTTTCAATGTACTTCGCACTTGTGTTAGCATATGTTTTCCATATTAATATTTTAGACTAAAGATTATTTCTCTTAACTCATCCTTCAGTGAAACATTCCTTTTTATTGAAACTGAACTTACTGAAACTTCATGTAATATAAAATGAAGATATAAGCATATGCAAAGAGAGTGCTGGATTTGTCTAACAAACTACATTTAAATTTAATTTAAAATGCAACTGGAAGCTGCTAATTTGAATTATTTAAAATTGATTAATTGATGTTTGATTATTTGTATTTGAGGATGTGTTTTATTTCTGTTCTTTGTACTCCTTGAAGGCTTTGCCGAAACGCTGGAGAAGTATTAAATCTATTTGGTCGGTTCCTGGCTGTTTTTTTCTGTTTTTACATTTAAGTGAGACCTGATCTTCCAAGCGCAGTTTTTATGATGTGTCTTTTGATTCTTTTTAGATATGGACTGAGTAGTGTGCAACTGCTTGTAATTGAAAGCTTCTTAACTGTTCACACTGTTCCTTTTTAACTGACATTGTAATATAATTTAATACTAGTTTCTAATATTTTTAATTTCTTTTAGCAGGTTTTGTTGCATTTCCTTTGTATTTTTGTGCAGATACTACTGTCTTTGTGTTTTGCTCACTGTGGTTTAACAATTTTCATTTAAGTTGTAAATTTCTAAGTTTTTGCTCTCTGTTAGTATTACTTGGCCAGCAACTGGTACCTGAAATATGATCTGGACTTTTTATCTTTTGGTATTTTTATAGACACGTATTTATTTGCACACCAACACACATGCACTTGTTTATATACATGTGTTTGTGTGTGCTGACCCATTTCTTACACATTCAGTGTTCTACCTGACTAAGATCCTATTCTGTTAATACCAAAGAATGCTGGCATCTGTCTGTGGGAGATTGCAGTACAATTGGGAGTGGGAATTTGCCCTTTCTCTGCTGTTGTGAGATCTCAGAGTTGGCATGTATAATTATTGGGAGATTGGGTGGGGGTGTTTGGGAGTGGGAGAGACTTGCCTTCTGTGTAAAACATCTATTAATTGTTTGTATTTTTTATGTATTTGAATTTCTCTTTTTAGATTGATATTTTGAGGTTCAAACAGTTTGATTACAGATGTGTGTTTAGACAGATATATATATATATATATATATATATATATATATATATATATATATATATATATATATATTAGTTTTTTGTCATCAGATTACATGGTTGCTTATAAAAGGAAGGAGAAGCAGTAAGCAAACAAAACGTATTCTGGACAGATGGACCTGGAAATGATATGGTATTTTTAAGTAAGAATAAGGTTGTTAAAGACGTGACAGCTCTGTTGGGCTGGGGCTATTTGATGTTATAGATAGTGGAGATGAAGTTTAAGTATGTAGAAAAGAAGGAACATATGCAGGAATAGTGTCAAGTGTAAGGAAGGAATTGTTTAAAAAAACTTAAACCCTTTTTGGTAACAGATGTGTATTATTTAGATGAGGCATTTCCCGTGAATTTGAGTTTGAAGTCAAGGAAGATGGATTCAGATTTAACAGAATGTGTAAACATTTGTTGGACTGGCAAGTTGTCAGCAAAAAAAGGTATGAAAAGGACACTATTCAAATACCGATTACTTCTCTCATATTTTCTGAATATATTGAGTGTTTTTTTTCAGATCATATGGCTATTCTGGGAGAATTAATGTAACTGAAAAATGAGGTTTGGAAGTTGGGAACAGACCATTTTGTCCTGGTACGATATCAAGTGGGACTAGATACATAGATTTGCAGGAATTAAGAATAAGGGGAGGATAGGGTTAAATGGGATGGAGGGATGTTTAGGAGGAAATGAGGTAAGGGTAGGGAGGGGCTTAGAGGGTTTTCTCAAGTGTAACTGAGGTATGAGTCATATTTTGGCATGAACTTGCTAAAGTGCAGGCTTACATCCAAGACTGTCTGTAGGTATTGCTGTGGCAGGTAGGCCTGGAGGCATGGCAGAGGTAGGTTGGTTTAGTTAGTGAAAGTTGGGATGTGGTTTCACAGACACATCTATATACATATATATATATATATATATATATATATATATATATATATATATATACACACACACACACACACATATATATATATATATATATATATATATATATATATATATATATATATATACATATATATATGCATATATATATATATATATACACACACACACACACATATATATATATATATATATATATATATATATATATATACATATATACACACACATATACACAAACATAAAGGTAATGCGGTTGTCTTATGATCGTAGGTTATTAGGGGCTCAGGTGGTCTGGCTTGAAGGCAGAAGGGCTAGATACTGTTATAGAATGGGCCACAACTAAAACTTTGTTAAGAGGATTATTTATTCAGAAAGCCTCATATTATAAAAAACTGCAAAATAAAGAACAACTGGATTTGGAAACCAAAATACAATTACTGGACCAGGAGTTGATGAGGAACTACACTGAGCAGACAGAAAATGAGTTGTTAAGATGTCAGAAAGAGCTGTTTTTTATGCATAATAGAAAATTGACACTGTATGAACAAAGAAGTCTAGTTAAATACGCAAATCATTCAAACTCCCTCGAAAGCGTTAGCCCGTATTATTAATCAGACGAAATCAACGCGATTAATTACTGAAATAAATCATAACAATACTTTATATACTGATAAGTCAGATATCATGAAGATTTTTGAATCAATTTTTAATCAGATATATGGGGAGCAACAAATACATGTTCAGGATAAAGAGAGAAAAGAATTCTTACAGAAAATTAATTTTCCCAATATTGACAAAGATTCTCATGGAGAATTAACCGCACTGATTACAGTCGAGGAAGTTTTGGAGGCAATTAAGAAATTGAAGCCCCATAAAGCCCCAGGACCAGATGGTATGACCTCCGAATTCTATAAATCTTTTAGTGTGATTCTGAGCACTGTACTTTCATAGACTTTTAATTATATCATTTTGAATGGCAGCAATGATCTTCACTTTAATGCTTCAAGGACAATCCTGATATTGAAGGAGAATAGTGATCCCAAAAATCCAGACAATTACAGGCCCATATCACTGTTGAATATTGATATGAAAATCATGACATCTATTCTAGCTAGTAGACTAAAAAAAAATAATAAATTTGATATCAGAGGAACAGGCGGGGTTTATAGATGGGAGACAGACTAGGGACAATACATTAACTCTTCATACATTAATATCTTATGCGAAGTATAAAAATATGAACATATATGCTTTAATAATTGATGCTCAAAAAGCATTCGATACAGTTAATTTGCCATATTTATTTGATATATTATCATATTTCAATATACCTCAGGTCTTTATTTCAATGTTAAGGAAGTTATATAATAATGCATACACTAGTTTATCCATAAATCATGAATGCTCCAAAAGGATTCAAATTAAAAATGGAACTCGACAGGGATGCCCATTACCTCCCATACTGTTTAATCTGTATTTGGAGCCTTTATTTCTTCATATGAAGTGAAATGTTTTTTATAACTTTCCTGTACTTTTTGGGATAAAGGTTAAGATGGCCGCTTTTGCAAATGATCTAAATATATACAGTACCACACCGGTGTCGGATACGGAAAAAATACTAACAGCAATACAAAACTTTGAGAGAATTTCTAATTACAAACTAAATTATAAAAAAAAACAAAATATTCCCTTTAAAGACACCTACACCTTTTTCAATGCTAGCATTGATAGGACAAGTAAGAACAGAAGAAAGAATAAAATATTTGGGGATTGATTTCTCAACTGAAAATAGAGAATTCTTTATTAATAATATTAAGGCAACTGGAGACCGAATAACATTGGATTTGAAAAGATGGAGTAAAGTGAAGCTACCGATGATGGCAAGAGCAGCGATAATAAAAATGAACGTTCTCCCCAGAATCATGTACAAAAAAGAAAATAAAGAGTGCACCATCAGCTGAAATACGAACTTGTCAGCAAATAACTCCAAATAACAGTCTATTGAAAGAAAGCTTCATTTATTCCAAACAAACAGGAGCTGCAGCAAGTCATGAAAGTTAGCGCTTTCGCGTTGACACCCAACGCTTCTTCAGACATAAAGACCAAGTAAATTTAGCTTCTTTTAAACACATGCTCACATGATGTCATAATTAACTTAAAGAGACAAACATTCATAGAAAAAAGTACTATTTAAAACCATGTGTTATTGACATCCTGTGCTAAAAGCATTACAAACATTAAAAACATGAATAAATCAGAATGCATTTTAATAAAAACATGAAGAGATAGTTTTGGTAACGAGTAATATAAAATAAATGAATAACTCTGATGATTTAAGGTTCTGGAGGCTAAGAAAGGCTTGATGGAAAGTCTTTCGTTAAGTCCAAACTTGTTTGCCTGTAATTTCACAATCCACTTGCCCTCTTGCTCTTCTACTCTATTTTTGACATTGCCTAGCCTATTGCCTGTCTTCACCAACTCAAGAACATGAAACTTAAAGGTGTGGTTGTCACCAACCTCAACAACATGCCTAGCTAATGCATTCAATGCATTACTCCTGGATATTGCGTATATGTGTTCTCTGATCCGTTCTCTCAGGGATCTGGTGGTCATGCCCACATAAAACATCCTACAGGACTGGCACTCAGCCAAATAAACCAGATTCCTTGACTTACAAGTTGCACAATGTTTGAAATCATAGCTTCTTTGTGTGACAGGATGTAAGAACACATGGGTGTTGGCTATATATCTGCACTGATTGCAAGATGAACAAGCAAAAGTGCCAACCCTTGAACATGTGCTGTCATTGGTATGGACTCTATCATAACAAAGTAGCCTATTCAATGACATCATGTTCTTATAAGCTATTCTAGGTTTGTCGTCTACTAGAGATCTAATGTTCTCATCGATCATGAGAAGGTTCCAATGTTTATGAAAAATATCCAAAACATATTTGTTCTTGTTGGTATATGGAATGGTGATCCTATTTGTCTGAACCCTAGATGTACGTCGGGTGGATGTACAAGGAATGTCGTGTTTCTTGATGGTGGGCATCGCTACGTTGTCCCTTCTCAGATCTCCTTCAGAAACAGCTGTGAATACAGAGTTCCTGTTGTATCCCCTTGTTATAAAGTTGTCTGATAGATCTTTCATGTGTCGTTGGAAGGCAGTGTCAGTGGAGGTTAATCTAGAAACTCTGGTGACCTGATTCTGAACAATGTTCCTATATATGTGCTGGGGATGCATGCTGTTTCTATGAAGTAGATTATTCCTCCAACAACTCTTCCTGAACAGTTCTGTTTCAAAACCATGACTTGTCCTAACTATATTCACATCTAGGAAGTCTATATGTTCAAGAGAATAAGTAGAGTCAAAACTCAAAAAATCAGTTGTTCCATTAAGATAGTGTACAAATTCTAAGAGATGTTCAGTTGTTCCTCCCCACAATAAAATGACATCGTCCACAAATCTATTATAAAATAGTAGTGAGTCAAGAAAAACAGAGTTCTGATTAAACACAAATAGCTGTTCCCATTGTGCCAGCACCAAATTGGCGTAGGCGTTGGCACATGGAGTGCCCATCGCTACGCCTTTGGTTTGTAGGTAATAAGAACTCCCATAACATAACACGTTGTTTTCAAGAACGATCTCAAGTAGGGACACACATCTATCAACCATATGCGTTGTCAAATCACTCTTCATCAAGAAATCTCTCATGTATTCCAAACCTATATTGTTAGGTATTGAGGTAAAAAGGGACCTGACATCCAATGTTACTAATATGCAAGTATGATCGATAGGAAAAGACTGTGTGAATGTCGCTAAGTTCTCTAAAAAATTGGTAGTGTCCTTTAAAATGTGCTTAGTATTCAGAACTACTGGTTTCAATATTTTATCCAAATAAATCGATAGCGGCTCTGTCAGCCAACCCCTGCTGGATACTATTGGTCGCAAGGGTGGATCAGTAACATTTTTGTGTATTTTGGGGAGGCCTCTAAAAGATGGTACTAGAGGCTTGTCAACTACAAAATACACATATAAACCATTATCAATGACACTAGTCAGTAATAAATCATATAGCATGGCATGAACATTTTTAATGATATTATTTAAACTGTGTGCAGAAATAGGTAAATAGGTATCAGCATCAGATAACATTGCTATCATTTTATCACTATAGGTGGAGTTGTCCATAACAACGACAGCTCCACCCTTATCTGCTTGTCTAATAACAACTCTATCATTCCTTCTTAGGTCATCTAAGGCATGTTTCTCTTGTTTAGTCAGATTCATAAAATGAGGTTTAGCTTGACTATCATTATACAGCTTGAATAAATCGTCCTCTACCGCTTGCTCAAAGGCTTCTAGCAGCGGATGCGAAGGAGGAATAAAAGTAGAAGGCTTTTTAAAAGCAGTGTGTTTATGCATTGCTTCATCATTATTACCATATAATAGTTTAAGTGCTAGATTTCTGGTAAACATTTTCACATCCACGACGATGTCGGTGACATCATTACCATGGGAGGGAATAAATCCTAAACCCTTGTTAAGAATAGACAATTCAAATTCACTCAAGCTATATTTGGAAATATTAACCACTAAACAATCTGAGTCACTAGATGCAGGAGGTAAAAAGTTACCAC
Source organism: Protopterus annectens (assembly GCF_019279795.1). Lineage (NCBI taxonomy): Eukaryota > Metazoa > Chordata > Ceratodontiformes > Protopteridae > Protopterus > Protopterus annectens. The sequence goes on along the minus strand of NC_056743.1, from coordinate 558,727,304 downwards.
TTAGGTTTTCGGTCGCCATGCTTTCTTGGTGTGTGGTGTTTCCTCTTCCACGAATTTTCTCTTGTTGGTTCTCATCAACGGCGACCAAGTCCTTTTCTCCTGGGGTCTGAAAGGTAAGGGAAAAGAAGGAAGGCCCTCCCCCAGTGCGAAGAGCTCTTCTTCATGTTGGGTGACAAAAGAGTCAATGGTAAGCTGTTTGTTACGTGACTCACTTATTTTCGGTCTAACAGATGCAGTTTGCTCTAGACGTGGCGCTGGGATGGAACCAGGATCGGAGTGAATGAGTGCTTGCGTTGTAATAATGCATGGACGTGGTGGTGCGCTTTGATTCAAACAGTCAGTAGTTTCTCTAACCTCGTCCGGAGGAACAGGAACTGGAGGCTCAGTTTCAGTAGCTTCTTCCAATGATGTCAGTAAAGGAGGAGTAACCAATTGAGTGACGCGTAGCCCTTCAGGTGAAACAGAAGGCGGATGTAAAGATATGGATGGACCACTGATAGGATTCGATCTAGGAGCGTGGTTCTCTCTCGGCCATGAAAACACCCTGGAATGTCTAAAATCTAAGAAATCTCTCTGTAGCTTGCGTTTCTTGTCGCGCAAGCACTTTAAGTCAAGGGAGGATAGCATTTGTTTCAAATCACCAAGCACAATATCACGCTGTTCACTGTTCAGCTTCCCACTTAACTCAGTGTATATACTGATAATGTCAGTCTTTAATTCATTGATGGAAAGATCGTAGTGTTCAATTAGAATACTCAAATAAGAAAAGCTGGTGTCAAGGTTGCATTTCTGCCATAATGCTAATAGTCTTGGTTGTGAATTGCCGAAAGTCGGCATTTTGAGAATTCTTAACCCTCTTGGCACTAATTTAAAATTGAGGCAGGCTTCCATGTGAAGTCTCTGCCATTGGATGGTACGTAGTTTGTACATCTTATTCTCAAGGTTCCTGGTCATCATAGTCAAATCCATGTTGTGCTTGAAAAAATCTGTGTCTTCACTTGAGGCATTCAAGTCTGAGGTGGTAAGTTTAAGTTCTCCCCAGAATGCTTTATATTTTTAGAGCAGCACAACTCAAAATCACAAAAACATTCTTTAAGCAGTTTCAGATAGGATTGGGGAAATTTCTGTGGGAACCCTGAAAACCGAGAATATCTTTTGAGAAATTGATGGCTCCTAAAACTAGGGGGGGTTGGATTTACCGGACTTTGAGATGTATTATACAGTGATTCAGGCCAATAGGATTTTAAGGATATCTTACTTGGACAGTGATAATAGAAAATGGACACCCAAATGGGTGCTGCTAAATTCTAAACATATAAAAGGAACGGGAATTAATGTTAAAGCTGTACCATTTTTAAATAAACGAACACTGAGCAAATATGATTTAATGGAGCACATTAAGATATGGACAATGGCAACTCAAACTCTGTTTGCCTCTTTGAACCTATTAAAATATATGATGATGTTTCAACCGTTTCATGGGAATCCCAACATGACTATTGGTAATCAACTGATAGACTTAAAGAAATTTCCATTTATTAAGGATTTAACTGTAAGTGACTTATACCCTTCTTAGGAGTAGCGGTACAGGATATCTTAAAAGAGATGAATCTTCCCATTTCTTATTTAATAATAATGAGGCAGATAAAAGATCTTGCCATAAATTATTTTAATAGTTCCAAAATCAAAAAAGAGGAACTAGTTGTTTCGCGTCATCTGTGGGAAGCATTGCAACAAGACAGAAAATACATATCCTCAGCGTATAAAATGATAAATGAGAGAAAATATAATAATCATATTCTTTTATCGAAACACTGGAAAGAGAAATTGGTATCCCTAGACGATAGAAAGATAGTAGAGGCGTTTAACTTAACATTGAAATCCGTATCACTTCAAAAACTGGTCTTTACTCAAATGATGATATTTAACAATGCATATTATACCCATCTCACTCTTCATAAATTTGATTCAAAAAATTCACCTAATTGTCCACAGTGTTTAGATCAGACAGCAGACCTGCTACACATGTTCTGGAGTTGCAAGTGCATTTATAAATTGTGGAACTCATTAAAGTTGCAGCTACAAAAAATGGGTTACCAAAACTCAACACTCACCTGGGAATTTTTGATTTTACATATTCCACCGGAGAATTTGGACAAATCAAAAAAGATTGTAATTATGAATATCAGTTTACTAATGAAATTATATATAGCCACAAACTGGTTGAACCCAGCACAGACATCATGGCAAAAATTCAGGCTGTTAGCGATCGAGCATATTTTAGCGCATAAATTATTAATTAGTAATAAGAAGAAAAGTATTAATAGTATAAAAATTTGGGAACACATCTTTAACATTATATTGGCTTAGAGGTTCCTATCCACTTTCTTTTAGGACATTCTGCAAGTGTACAAACACATTCTTAGACTAGATAGAAGATGTAGAAACAATATAGATTGTTGGTTTGAGTTGGTTTATAACTGTCTATAGTAGATGTTTTTATGATTATTTGTTACATTTTCCTTTACTTGATTAATACGGCATCTATTCTTAATGTATAATGTGAAAATTAGAAATGGAACTTAACATTGGAAGCAATTTTGTACATAATGTAAATAGTGTGTGAATTGTATTATGGTTTGGAAAAACAATAAAAATGATTATTGAAAAAAAAAAAGAAGGGCTAGATACTGTGCTTCAGTTTAACTTAAGACACTGCTAGTAGTATGGCGGTTCTTGGCAGACGGTTTTACCACTTATGGATATCACTTGGTGGGGTGCTTCCATTCTACTATTTCTTTTCTTGGTACCTTTTGGCTGGGGACAATGCTTTATGGTGCTTTGTGAGTTACTTTGTCATTGATGGTGTTCCAAGATGAACAATTTGGAGCATAGTTTGACAGGGGGATCCCTTTAGGCACAGATCTCAGAGACGAGGGGGTAGGAAACCCAAAAAACATCATGGATCTTGGGGTGATTCTTCAGAATATGACCAAAATTTGAATACTGAGGTGAATAATGTACATATATCTTCTTTTACACTTAATGAGCAACAACTTCAAGTTCTAAATAAAGGTTTGGGTTTTGTGCCAGGTTTTTGTGTTCCAGAGCATCATTTTGCACAAGATGTTAATTTTTGCCGTATTCTTAATTTAAGATTGTTTTTTCATAACTTGGAAGGGAAAGGGGGATCCATCTGGCCTTGCACCTTTTCATTTCAGATCTTCACAATTCAAGCCACCAGTGTCACCCACTGTACAGTCTTTTTAAAATGAGGTTCTTAAGGATTTACACCTGTATTTCAGCAAGTATAATATGATCAAGGATAATCTTAATATACAGGAAAAATCATGTGTTGAAGATCTTACTAAGAATCGTGAGATTACCATTTTCTCAGCAGACAAGGGTGGGGCAGTGGTGCTTCAGAATTGGGCAGATTATGAAGCAGAGGCAGAGCGACAACTATTTAACAAATCTCATTAAAAGGAAATGTCTATTGATACAACTAGTAAGTTCAAACAAGATGTTGATAAATTTCTGGATCTAGCAGAAGAGGAGGGTGTCATTACTCATGATACCTGATATCTTAAGGTTAATCACCCTATAAAGCAATACATTTATTTTTTGCCCAAGATCCATAAGGATCCCAATAGACCACCTGGCTGACCAATTGTTTAGGCAGAGGCTCCTTGACTGAGCCCTTGTCGGAATTTCTTACACAATATCTTAAACCTTTGCTATCATTGATATAAGCGAGGATACAGAATACGACCCAGTTTCTTGCCATTATATCAGATATGCAATTAGAACTGAACTGGCTCTTATGTACGTTGGATGTCACCTCCTTGTACATGAGTATCCCCCATTGGGCAGGACTTATTGCTTTGCAATATTGGCTTGATCGGGCGAATATGTACAAACCAGGTTTTAACAGTCTTTTGGTTTGTATGGCTGAATTGGTACTCACCCGCAATGTCTTCTATTTCAAAGATAAGTGTTTCTGGCAGATAAGAGGTACTGCTATGGGAGCTTCTTTTGCCCCTATATATGCGGACCTGTTTATGGCATACGTGGAGGAACAATTGATTTATGACATCAATCATAACATCTACATGAATGAATTTGATATTTGGAGGAGATATCTTGATCACTGTTGGTTGGTGTAGAGAGCAGATGAGGAATTCTTGTTTGAATTCCTGGAGTATTTGAATTGTAACAAGTAGGGTTGTGGAGTTTGTTAACTTATAATAAGTCGGAGATCACACTTCTGCATGTGTCTATTAGGAGAACGGAATTGGACACTTTGGAGAGTGAGGTATTTAGAAAGTTTCCTCAGTTCAACACCCTGCTTCATGCTACAAGCTTCCACCCACAACATGTCATCAAGAATATCCCCAAATCACAATTTCTCCATATTAGGAGAATTTGTTCTGATTCCTCCACGTACGCCTATCATCGACAGGAATTAATATCCAGATTTAAGAACAGGGGATATCAAGCGGGTGATATACTAGGGCCAGTCGGTTTGCTAATCAACAAGATAGGTCACAGTTGTTATATCATGCTAAGGGTACAGATAAATCTCAGGAGCCTAAACTGGTTACTACTTATGGCAGAAACACCAGGAGTTTTATGAACATCATTCAAAGACATTGACATTTATTACAGTCAGATGAGACATCAAATAATTATCAAGGATCGGTGTTCTTATTCCTTTCGGAAGGAGCGGTCATTGGGATCCTTATTTAGTCATTACAAAAGGGTATATAACCATCTTCCCAATTCAACTGTACAAACAACAATAACTGGACAATTTACACTGGGTTCTTATCCATGTGGCCATTGCTCATATTGTGTGAGGGTGCTAAAGTCAAACAGTTTCACTTCTCACAATTCTCCACATGTTTATAATGTTTCATTTTTTGTTAATTGCAGTACCAGTTGGGTTATTTATTTAGCCCAATGTAACTGTTGGGCATTTTATGTGGGACAAACTTCCTTACCCTTTAAAATAAGGGTCGGTGAACATTTAAGTGACATTAGAAACAAGAAAGGTTAGAGTTCTTTATATAAACATGTACTCAAACATTCAACAGGGATTTTTAGCTTCATGGTCATTGACCGTATCAGGTTCAGGAATAATGAGGCTCATGTATTACATGAACTATTAACGAACAAAGAAAAAATGTGGATAATTAAATTGGGAGCCTTATTTTCACCTGGGTTGAATGATCAATTCTGAAATATTTTGTAATGGATCATTATTTTATATCTATTATGAATTCCTGTACATACAGATATTTTGTGATATTGAAATATTTTGATATATTTGTCATATAATTTGTAATATATTTTTTATTCACTAGAGGGCGCTACCATATTGCATATAAGGGCTTGTGAATTAATAGTTCATACATATATTTTTTGATGTGTGGTTGCTGAGGAAGGCTTTTGCTGAAACCGGTATGACCTCACTGATCTAATTATTGTTTCAGTCTTCATGGAATAAAACCTTTTTGCTGGAAGGCTACACGGCTCTTTATTTTTTGGTTTGTTCAAATGGTACAGCCATGCACCAGCCATACATGCAGGTACTTTGTTTGTTGTTGGTGTTCCAGTAGTGCCTGGAGCCTTTTACAGCTAGACTGTACTCACTAGAATCTCGGGTGTCCGGTTGTTGTTTTGTGGGCTTTTAGAATATAAGGGCTCACTGAGCATGTGCATTGCTGCTTAACAATTATGGGGGGAGGGCAGTTTTGGAGGAACATAGTGATTTTTCAGTTGGCTGGTGGAGGGGGACAGGGGCAAATAGGGGGATGTGTTATTCTCTGTTATCGAATTCTGCATAATCAGTAGTAGATACTTGGGGCAGCGGTTTTGCCATTGGGAATGGCCTTGATTTTGGGATGTCTGGTTGCTGAGTTTGTGGGACATGGTATGACAGATTTGATGGGCAGCTGCTTGATATGGCCACTTCTGGGGTCCACAGGCTTGCTGGTCTTCATGTGGATTAAATTAGTTTTCTATGGTCTTGAAGCCATTTTCTTTAACAGAGCTGTATGTGTTGTGCACAGGTTTGTGTGTGTGGGGGGGTGTGTGCATGCACACACCTTGCTTACGTGATGTAGCAATCTTGTGTTGCATTTGGTTTCTCCTTACTTTACAGTGCTGTGATGTAAAGGCTGAGGGTGGTTATGCTGGAATGCCTAAGAATGTATTCTACTGCTTCCCAGTGCATTTGGTTAACACTGCTGTGATTAGGCAGCAGAGAGTTGGTTGTTGGGGTATTTGGTTTTTGTGCATGGTATTTGTCAAAGGAAAAACAACTTCAAAAAGATCAACACCATGGCAGGTTCAGGTTAAGGCACTTTAATCTTGCAGCAAGGAGACAAAAACGTGCTAATACAGAGTTTGTCTAACTAGAATCAGGAAGTGAAGCTATTCTTATACATTTCTTACAAGACATTGCCTACCAAGCTGACGTAATAAATCACACGTTCTTTCAATATTATTACATAGCAGCTGTTTGTCCATGATTTTCTGCTGGCACATCAAGTTTACAAAAAAACTTCCTAAGAAAAACAATGTGGCCTTGATGACCACCGGTCTGATACAACTTCTCACTATGCAATGTTACCATTCAAGGTACTATGGCTAATTCAAGCACAAAGCAAGTACAGATTGTAGTTCATTTCTTCAAGCAGTCTTTGTTTGATGTATCTTTCTTTTCTGCAGCTGTGCATGTTCTCAGAACACAAACAGAGCTGATTGTTCAAGTTCAATAACATTATAGAAAACAGTATTGTTCTATTCATTAATTTTCCTAACCTAGCAGATAATCACCTGCTTCTCAGTAAATTTCCAAAAGGCATAAACATGAATTTTGCTGTGCTAGCAAATACTAGGTCAGAGAGCATCTTGCAATTTCAGAAAGCATACTGCAGCTTGAAAAGCATCTTGTAATTTCATACAGAATTAAGCTCTACATAAAATAGAATGAAATGTGTTAACCCTTTTAGCTTCTAATAAGCACTAGACATATACATTAATACATATTTTTCTAAAATTTTTCTTCTGCATTGATGGGCATGGTTGATCTGTAAATACTCTTTGTACAGTACACTTGTATAGTGGTTAAGTTGTTGAGAGTGTGTGCGCTTATATATTTATAATTTTACTTGGTAGCAGTTATTTTATTATTTCTTCAATACCGCCTATGCGCATATTGCATAAACAACCTCGCTCTCAGGTTTTGCATTCTCAGAAATGCTATTGTAGCTTGCTTTTCCCATCCTCAGGTGAGCCTTTGTAGCATTTATATTCCGTCAGCAGACAGGTGCATCACTTTTTATGTTCTCCTGTTCTTTATAATAGCTGCAGTACGCATGGGCTTGCACGGTTGATAATGTTGATCGGTTGCCTTTTTGTGTAAATTTTTTGTACGTTTAAAAACTAATTGAATATGGGGTTGTCAGAGTAAGCAGGCATTTTGTTCACATTTGTTTATTGAACAGAGCCACAGGGGTGAACATGGCAGAGCGGCGTGGGTTGTTGCGTGTGGCAGTTTGAGTTTCCTTCCAGGTTTCCTTTCACACAGTTGAGTGGGGCACCGCAGGTGATGGTTGCTTCATGCATGTGTGGTGGCCACTGCAATTAGGGCTCGGCATTGCTTGTGGCTTCTGCATGGTTGACACGGAGCACTGTGGAGGCATTTACGTAGGTCTGATGAGTTGCTACCTTGCCCTCAAGGGTGTGGTACGTGGTGAGAGATTTTTATATTTTGGTCCGTTTCTCATAAGGTTGAATAATTGGTGAGCTGGTTTCCTTGGGGAACATGCTGTTTGCTGGTCCGGTTGTTCGTGGGCTATGACATCAGATCCAGTTTTGGCTTATGGACCCTGTGGTACTGTCCATGCTTACGCGGAGGAGTCTTATTTAAAAAAAAAAAAAGGTGTTTAACTATTATTTATTGTGGATGAGGGGTACCCTGAGACGTTCCTCAGCAAGACGTTTTAGTTCAGACTTCATATTTTTTGATGTTACATGATGCATCTTGGCTAAAGTAATGACTGTTGAGGAAAACTTGTAAGGGGATAATGTTATGGACAGATGAGTTGTTTACACTTGAGAGATATGGGTATGTTATGGAGGCATTTGACTTTTGTTTTAGGCATCTTAATGGTCACTGTTGTGTACAAGCGTGTTAGGCTTGTAGAACAAAGTAACTCAAGGAGGAAGCCGTCAAGGTTCCAGTCTCTCTGGGATGGAGGCTATGGGGTAATCGGGTGGCTGGGCAGTTGATAAACATGGGAAGCCTTGGGACAGTGTTTAATGTTGTTGCGGAAAGTATGGAATTTAACTCATTTATGCTTTTCTTTATAGTTTGGGTTTCTCTACTCAGGGTTTTTTTTTCTGGGGTTTTCATATCTGTAAGATAACTTATGGAGACGTTAAGAGAGGAGACATGGTGTTAACATCTGCCACATAGATATGTTCAATTTGTAAAGGCAAAGTGATTAATTTGTTTTTTTTTTTTTTTTTTTCAGATAATGGTGGTATGGAATTTCAGTGGGCATTTGTTGGTAAGCTGAAGGACAGGGGATTGAAAGGTGATGGAAGCTGTTTCAATGGAGTCCTAATTGCATATGTGGTGCACCATGCCATCAAAGATGGGTGGGCACTGAGTGAGCAGTAGTCAGTGCCCTCCCGACATGATTTAGAAAGGTAATAGATTCTTGTAGGGATTTTGTTAGTTGAAATTGTGTACAGTGGGGTTGCAGAGGGTGGTATGTTTGTGTCAAGGTAATGCAGGGTTGGGGCTGTGTTTGGGGACTTTCGTGTTGCAGGAGGGGCAGAATCATATCCATCATAGGAAACTATGAGGTTAATGGTTTTAAGGTTTTGTTGTAGGTTAGTCTATTTCAATTTCTTATTCTGCATACGGTTCCTTAACCCAGCCACTGGGGATGCACAAGCCAGTGCATTTCTTTGTGCCGGTCCCAAGCCCGAATAAATGGGAAGGGTTGCATCAGGAAGGACATCCGGCGTAAAATTTTGCCAAATCTTTTCATGCAGTCACCAGTTTATATTTCCTTACCGGATCGGTCGAGGCCTGGTTTAACAATGACCACCACCAGTACTGTTAGCGAACAGGGTGCTGGCAGAAATTGAGCTACTGTTGGCCGAAGGAGAAGAGGCGGAAGGTATAGCCGAAGGCAGGAAGAGAGGAGAAAGGCCAGGACTGTGGTAGTGAGAGTCGGAACTTTGAATGTTGGCAGTATGACTGGTATAGGGAGAGAGCTAGCTGATATGATGGACAGAAGGAAGGTTGGTATATTGTGTGTGCAAGAGACCAGATGGAAGGCGAGTAAGGCTAGGCGTATCAGAGGTGGGTTCAAATTGTTTTATCATGGTGTGGATGGGAGGAGAAATGGCATAGGAGTTATTCTGAAGGAGCAGTATGTGAAGAGTGTTTTGGAGGTGAAAAGTGTGTCGGATAGAGTGATGTTTATGAAGCTGGAAATTGATGGTGTAATAATTAATGTTGTTAGTGCATATGCTCCACAAGTTGGGTGTGTAATGGATGAGAAAGAAAAATTTTGGAGTGAATTGGATGAAGTGGTGATGACTGGTACCCAAGGGTGAGAGTGGTGATTGGAGCAGATTTAAATGGGCATGTTGGTGAAGGGAACAGTGGGGATGAGAAAGTGATGGGGTAGGTATAGTGTTAAAGGAATGCAGAAGGTCAGATGGTAGTGGATTTTGCGAAAAGGATGGATATGGCTGTGGTGAATACGTATTTTAACAAGAGGGAGGAGCATAGGGTGACATACAAGAGTGGAGGAAGATGCACACAGGTGGATTATATCTTATGTAGGAGGGCCAGTTTGAAGGAGATTGGAGACTGTAAAGTGGTGGCTGGAGAAAGTGTAGTTAGGCAGCATAAGATAGTGGTTTGTAGGATGACAGTGATCAAGAAGAGGAGGAGGAGTGTGAGGGCAGCACCAAGGATCAAATGGTGGAAATTGAAAAAGGGTAATTGTGAGGTGGAGTTCAGGGATGAGTTAAGATGGACACTGGGTGGCAGTGAAGAGTTACCAAATAGCTGAGTAACTACAGCAGAGCTAGTAAGGGAGATGGCTAGAAAGGTGCTTGGTATCACATCTGGACAGAGGAAGGACGACAAGGAGACATGGTGGTGGAATGAGGAAGTACAGAAGAGTATACAGGCAAAGAGGTTGGCAAAGAAGAAGTGGTATTGTCAGAGAGATGAAAGTAGACAACAGTATAAGGAGATGAAGTGCATGTCAAAGAGAGGTGGCGAAGGCTAAGGATAAGGCATATGAAGAGTTGTATGAAAGGTTGGACACTAAGGAGGGAGAAAAGGACCTGTACCGATTGGCTAGACAGAGGAACCGAGCTAGGAAAGATGTGCAGCAGGTAAAGGTGATAAAGGATAATGAGGGAAATATGCTCACAAGCGAGGAGAGTCTGTTGAGGAGATGGAAAGAGTACTTTGAGGGGTTGATGAATGAAGAGAATGAGGGGGAGAGAAGGTTGGACGATGTAGGGATAGTGAATCATGAAGTACAATGAATTAGCAAGAAGGAAGTAAGGATAGCTATGAAGAGGATGAAGAATGGAAAGGCTGTTGGCCCAGATGACATACCTGTGGAAGCATGGATGTGTTTAGGTGAAATGGCACTGGAGTTTTTAATCAGATTGTTTAATGAAATCTTGGAAAGTGAGAGGATGCCTGAGGAATGGAGAAAAAGTGTTTTGGTACCGATTTTTAAGAATAAGGGTGATGTGCAGAGCTGTAGTAACTACAGAGGGATTAAATTGATCAGTCACAGCATGAAGTTATGGGAAAGAGTAGTGGAAGCTAGGTTAAGAAGGGATGTGATGATTAGTGAACAGCAGTATGGTTTCATGCTGGGAAAGAGCACTACAGATGTGATGTTTGCTCTGAGAGTGTTGATGGAGAAGTACAGAGAATGTCAGAAGGAGTTGCATTGTGGTTTTGTAGACTTGGAGAAAGCATATGACAGGGTGCCTAGAGAGAAGTTGTGGTATTGTATGAGGAAGTCAGGAGCGTCAGAGAAGTATGTAAGAGTGGTACAGGATATGTACAAGGGTAGTGTGATCTCAGTGAGGTCTGCGGTGGGAGTGACGGATGCGTTTAAGGTGGAGGTGGGGTTCCATCAAGGATCAGCTCTGAGCCCTTTCTTATTTGCAATGGTGATGGACAGGTTGACAGATGAGATCAGACAGGAGTCCCCATGGACTATGATGTTTGCAGATGACATTGTGATCTGTAGTCAGAGTAGGGAACAGGTGGAGGAGACCCTGGAGAGATGGAGATATGCTCTAGAGAGAAGAGGAATGAAGGTCAGCAGGACTAAGACAGAATATATGTGTGTGAATGAGAGGGAGGATAGAGGAATGGTGAGGATGCAAGGAGTAGAGGTGGCGAAGGTAGATGAGTTTAAATACTTGGGGTCAATAGTTCAGAGTAACGGTGAGTGTGGAAGAGAGGTGAAGAAGAGAGTACAGGCAGGATGGAGTGGGTGGAGAAGAGTGTCAGGAGTGATTTGTGACAGACGAGTACCTGTAAGAGTGAAAGGGAAGGTCTGCAAGAAGGTAGTGAGACCAGCTGTGTTATATGGGTTGGAGACAGTGGCATTGACAAAAAGGCAGGAGTTTGAGCTGGATGTGGCAGAGTTAGATGTTAAGATTTGCACTGGGTGTGACAAGGGTGGACAGGATTAGGAATAAGTATATTAGAGGGTCAGCCCAGGTTGGAAGGTTTGGAGACAAAGCCAGAGAGGCAAGATTACATTGGTTTGGACATGTGCTGAGAAGGGATGCGGAGTATATTGGGAAAAAGATGCTAAGGATGAAGCTACCAGGTAACAGGAAAAGAGGAAGGCCTAAGATAAGGTTTATGGATATAGTGAGAAAGGACATTCAGGTGGTTGGTGTGATAAAGCAAGATGCAGAGGACAGGAAGAAATGGAAACAGGTGATCCACTGTGGCAACCCCTAATGGGAACAGCCGAAAGAAGATGATGATTCTGCATACGGTTCCTTCTGTCCATCAAGGGACATGGGTGGAATCCTGGGGTGAATTTATAGTCATTCATGCAGCTCAGTAAATGGATAGATAGATGGGGTGTGGTTATCATTTTAATTGAGGATTTTGGGTAGATGTGTTTTTGTGGTTGTGTGACAGTCAGTTTGTGGGTTGCTTGGACAGCATTTAATAACTTGGTAGCCTAACACTGAGTGGCCTTTGAGTTATTTTACTAGGGTTAGACCTTGCAGCTGATGAAAAGGGTTGGTTGTGGGCATGTGACAGATACCATAAAAGAAGATGAAAAAGTAGATTGTTCAGTTATGGTAAGGAAGGGTGAATGGAGCACATTTAGGTCACAGGTAATTCCACATCTGGTTTAATAAGGCATGTTTGCAGTTACTGAAGTTGGGTAGTGGGGGGGTAAGTGAAGTTATTTGAGTGAAGGGTACAGTTGTGTTGGGGATTGTTTAGGGTTAGAGTCACAATAGTTATAAGATCATAGGAAGTTATTAGGCTAATGGCTCCAGGGCTCTTGCAAGCCAGCAAGTTCAGCCCTTGCCTTCAAATGGGTGGAGCTCTTGAGGTGAATTTAGTTACCCCTCCAGTTGCTTAAACAGTGTTCATAGAGGGTTGGTGGAGTGTTCTGTCAGACAGGAAGCTGAGGTCTGGTCTTATGGTGGTATTATTGGGGACATTTGTTTCTCAAGCAGATACTGGTAATGTCACCTACCAGGTTAAGGTTTTTGGAAGGAGCATTTTAATTATTTCGCTGGTGCCTTGGGTGGGCATTGGATGGATGGAAGGCAGATGTCAACTGTTAACAATAGGTTGAGTTCAGGTTTAATGGTATAGGGTTTTGTAGGCTGGCCAAGTTGGGTATTTGTTATATTGATGTTATTTTCACATACTGCTATTATTGTCCTTCGTGGGATGTGGGTAGACCTTTAGGAGGAGTTTAGTCACTCTACAGTTTGATTGTGGGTTAAGGAGGTGTTTTGTGATTCTTGTATATGCAAGGCAGTGTTGTCAAACGTGTTTTTTTTTTGAGTTCTGGGCTATGGAAGTTGCACGTCACCCAGTTTAAATGGGTTACATTGATAGGGGTCAAAAAGCCCCTGCCCTAATTAGTGAGTAACAACGTTGTTGAGACACCTCGTGGGATGGGTAAAGTGATGATTTCATTTATAGAAGAGGCCTTTTAAGGCTATGAATTTGTTTTATTTCACATGAGTATCAGTCGTATCATGAATGTGGGTGCTAGGAAGAAACTTTATGGGGAATTTTTGGTTAAAACATCAAGTTGCATGGGGGTTTTGCATTCAGTACTGTGAGCATTTCATACAGTTGATGGAAGAGCCATCCCTTTGGTTGTGCGTAATGTCATTAAATATTGATTTTGGGTGTGTGGAGTATTTACAGTTTTTTCTTTACAGATCACACTGAGGTTGCAGATGGGGACATGCTGATCGGGCATTATTTGGTGGTTTGAAGGAATGTGCACATAGCTGAGAGAGGTGTGCACTTGACAGCTGAGAGAAGCTCCTGAGGATTGTCTCTGCTGATGGAGCATTGGGAAGGAGGTCATGGATTTCCAGCAGTGTGGCTGTATATGGTGTGGTTTGTTTATTGTTGGGTTTTTTCCACAGCCTTAAGGTAATGTCTGTCTTGGGGTTGTTTTTATCATCTTATTTTGTGCGGGAAACATGAGGGTTGAATTTTACACTGTCTTATTGGTAGCTGGGGTCTTCTGTGAAATGGGTCAGGTGGGCAGATTACCATGGTAGCATTCCTATCAAGTTATGGTTACTGTTGAAGGAGATATTAGGTGAGCCGAGACATGTCTGATGATGATTAGTATTACATGATTCCGGCAGGATGGAGCGGCTTCTTTATAGGGAAGCTTTTGGTAAAGAGGGGTTATCTTGGTCGGGATTAGTGGTTTGCATTGAATAAGTGGTTCAGGCTAGTGAACTAGGTGGCACAATGGGTAGACGGATTTAACTTTGAGTTACTGCATTTTACGGGAGGTAGGGTGGGATTATTTTACCACATTCTGGATGGTGAGGGCTAGTTACTGACTTGGTGTGTGTGGTGCCAGTGGGCATTTCAGGTTTTGGTGTGCATTGTGTTTGGTTAGTTTTGCCTGGCTTGGTTTTATGGTTGTGGTGTATTTGGGGTCATACTGGTAAAGGCCTTGTATGGTGTAAGCAGCTTGGCTACATGGGCATTGGTGTGATGGCAGGATTGCTGTTAGATTGGATTTACAAGTGATTTTATGTAGTTATAATTCATTGTGCAGTAACAGGCTGCAATATGTCATGAGGGTATGCTATTACCTTTGCAGGGTTTCAAAGGCCAATGGGTTTCGCACTTGCTTGTCTAGTTGGGGTACAGATTTTGAGAGTAATTACAAATTTTACTGGTATGGTACTTGGGTAACAAGAGTATGGATACTTTAGGCTTTGCGTTTATCATTATTTTAGCATTGGAGAGATCAGTTGTTTGTTTTAGTGGTTTAGATAATGGAATAGTTTTGTTGGTGTGAGGGGTAATTGTTAAGTGACAGCATGGATACAGTTTGGTTAGACGAGATTGGGTACACTGAATGATGTTTGACTTTATGCCTTTAATGGGGTTTAGGTTGTGGGAAATTTGGTCAGTGAGAGGGGGAACAGTCTGGTCAGGCTGGTGGATAGAGAAGAGGGGCAAGCTTGCCCTCTTCTGTTCTCCTTCTGGTGTTAGATGTGTAATTCAATAAGTTGGCAAGGAAAGTGAGCGGTTGCACTGTTAAAGTTAATAAGCAAGCAGAGGTGCTTATTTGGATGGTGGTGTAATTCAATAAATTTGAAGGTGAGCAAGGTAATGCTACCTTGTTAGTGCAAACATAAGTGGGCAAGTGGGGGATGATGCTTATCAAGGGTGAGTGGGTTACCCTGCCCTTAGGGTTATTTGTTTTCTTTCATGGATGTTATCTGTGTCATGTTTTGATTGAAATTTATAATTACTGGTTAAGAATCATGTTTATGGAGGTTTAATAAAGGTCATCAAATGTCATTCGGTGTTGTGTGTGTATTGAAGTGGACCAGGAACAATGAAGTTTGGAACAGACCATTTTGTCCTGGGACATCTTCAGGTAGGGCTAGATACATTGATTAGCAGGAATTAAGAATAAGGGGGAGGATAGGGTTAAATGGGAGGGAGGGGTGTTTAGGAGGAAATGAGGTAAGGGTGGGGAGCGGCTTAGAGGGTTTTGTCAAGTGTAAATGAGGTAGGAGTCACATTTTGGCGTAAACTTGCTTCCCTCCTGCTCTTCCCCTTTTTATTAGTGGGATTGTGGTTATTTCTGTTTGGGAAGGCAGGCTTGTCCTCTTCTGTTCCCCCTCTGGTGTTGGATGTGCAATTCAATAAGTTGGGAAGGAAAGTGAGCGGTTGCTCTGTTGGATAAGTTAATAAACAAGCAGAGCTGCTTATTTGGATGGTGGTGTAATTCAATAAATTGAAGGTGAGCAGGTTAGTGCTGCCTTGTTAGTGTGAAGATAATTGAGCAAATGGGGGACGCTGCTTATCAAGATGAGTGGTTAGTACTTTCATTCCCCCTGGGGTTGATGTCTTAGATGGCATTTAAAAAAAAAAGTGGGATATTGAGATTAGAGAAGTTTTATTAAAACCGTGCAAAAATAAATTTTGTAATCTTTTAAATCAAAGAAATGTTATGAAATCATTACTGGAAGACAAAATGGTGTGAATCATGAAAGCTGTTAAGGGGAGCTGCTGTCCTTATGGACGTGACCATATACAGTGATCAAATGAATATGTTAACTGGTTCAGTATTTTTCAGAAAAGTTGACAAGGATTTTATTTTATGGTGCAAATAGGCATTTATTCATCTTTGAACTGATCTTTTGAAATGTAATGTGAAGCTAAAAGGCTTTTTAATTGTTCATTTTCCTAGATTAGATGTGCAATTTGCATCTCTAAACCACACAAGAAAAATAGAATCCTGCTTAGATATTGACTCCTCTACAGGCTCAATCTTGGAACCTAAAGAGGAAATATTTTATTATACATGGAATGGATCTTAAAACCAGTTGTGAAAGATATTAAATGTTTTGTTTGGCTTCAGTTGAATGTATAAAGAAAGTGGAGGATGTTGAACTGACTAATGAGGATTGTTTGCTTATTTACAGCTACCTTTATGGTGCAGACCATGGCTGGTCAGATTCAAGTAAACCTCAGAAGTGGCCCCTGGCAGGTAGCTAGAGGTATATGAATTAATCTGGTAGCTATGCTTAATCACTGGTGGATTGCCAGGTATAAATAAAAGATAAGCATCAGCCGAGGACTTAAGATGCTCGCTGGCAAATAGTGAAGTGCCTCACTGACAATATCAAATAAATCTTTTTTGTTTCGAAATTCAGTTTAATAAGCTTGATCATAATTTTATGATTCATAGCTAGTGATTTTAGAATTTGTTTTATATTTCTTGGAGAATATTACTGAATTTTTTGCTATTTATACACACACACACACACACACACACACACACACACACACACACATATATATATATATATATATATATATATATATACACCTGAATTTCTAATGTAGCTATAGCCTTTGTTAAATTGTCTATTTTTTCTAGAGTTAAGTTATTCCTAAATGTTTGAATGAACTTTTCTTCTTATGTGATTTGGTAGAATCAAATCATCTTTGAAAGTTATATAAAGCATTTAATTAGCATTCTACAGTTCTGTTGAAATCTCATGCAGGATGAAAGAACAAAAGCTAACTGTTGTTCAACAAAGTAATTTTAACTTGCTTGGCTGTGACTTAATTATGTTCAGGACTATTGGCTTCTGTGTTTGATTGGTTTTCAGTTTCTTTTTGTTCATTTTGATCATAAACAATGTGTCTACACAGTACACAGGCAGGTCATATGATTCACATATATAGGGCACATCTTGGCTATACTGCCGCTTCCTGTATAGCAAAATTTCACAGGGCCATTATGTTCATATATATGGCTTATAGATTGTGTGCAAATGTCCTGCATCCACCCAAACTGTTGCTGTGCAGCATGTGCTACTGGGCAACCACTGGATCCCTGGCTTACGATGCCCATATGAAGCTAACAAACCATGGCTGAATACCAGTGTGATACCTCACAGCCAAATTCTGCAATATTCTAGTGTGTTTAGTATGATTAAAAGCCTTCATCCGCTATGTCTTTGGACATTACAAACAGCCCTACCAAAGCTTGCAGGATGTTCTTAGTGTGTTCAATGCTCCATTTTATGCTGGTGTGCAGAGAGGCAGTGCCAGGACCAAGATGCTAGAATGAAAGAATCACTTATACTTGGGCAGAAGGGAAGGTCCATCAGTATGAAAAGATGAGAGACTATACAACTGCCTCCCCCTGCCCTCATGGTAATAGAAGCAGTACATGGCAGCACAGATGAAGCAGAGATATCTAGTCCAGATGTTGCCACCTTGACAAACATGCAGTGACATGGCATTGTCACATGGAGCAAACGTGAAGCATACAATGTTAATATCATGGTATGTTGTTCAGTGCATGTCCACACTGTATATCAGACAATCCCCATTTTCTGCACAGGAGAGCGAGAGTGGATTTGATCACAGATATATGCAGAGTTGACCAGGAACACAGACATCTATCTGTCTATGCACACTGTGGGGTATATCACAGGAGGCAGAAACAGTGGGTCTTGCATTGATAGATGCACAATGTCATTGCCCTCTTATGAAGGGGAGAGATGCCACTATGTAACATTGCTGTGCAGACTTTTTATACTAGGGCTTGAGGGTCCCGTTTATCTAAAACTGCATGTGACTTGAATGGTTTTTGTTCATTCGATGCTCTGTTACAGTAAGTATCATGACCACCCTTAGTGAGTGGTGGTATAGCACTGTATGCATTCAGACCCAAGTGTAGACTGTGTACCCTGTAATAGTCCCCCTCCCCCGGTATGTACTCTCTTAACTCAGTCCCTCCAAGGGAGCTCTGGAAGTTTTCACTGTAACTTCCAATGGGCAAGACTCTAAGCTGTTTCATGGAATCATATTATATCCTTGCATTTCAAAAAAAATATTCATAGCTTTATAACCATTGTGGTTATTAAAGACGTGTAAACGGAAAACACTTCAGCACAAGCAAGTTTTAGTCTTATTCTTTTGGTTCTAGGGCTTAAACTGAATTGTATAAATCACAATAAACATGGTAACTATTAAGTTTGTCCTATATTTGTAAACAACTTACACTATCACAGCAACCACTCAAGTTACCCACACACAGTCAGCAGCATTTTATTCATCTAGCTGAAAGCTTTCGTACAAGGTTAATGAGTTCTGTCTATACTACTCGGTTACCAAAATATTTAGAAAAACATGACATTTATAGCAGTGCAAATATATGAACAACAATTTGCCTTTATCTACCCTAATAAGTGGTCATGTAGCAATACTTTTGAGTTTGCCATTATGTAAGCTTTTAATATTTTGGATGTAGCATGATTTTGATGTTATTGATGCAAATATGAAGAAACCTTATTTGATACCCAGATGAGGCAGTAGGATGTGTGTCGGTATTCACTGAAGATGTAACAAACTCCCTTTTACACCACACCTACACATCTCTGAATATTAACAGCGGGATCGAAAAACAGTAGGAGGGGAAAAGGCAATTACCTCCTCAATCATAAACCATGACTGAAAGTAAAGAATCAAAGAACATATTTAAGCAATGCTTTTGCCCATCTGCAGTTCTTCATTTATAGGTATTCCAAGGGCATTGAGTCTTGAGATCATATGCACCCTGCCAGTATCCTCCCTCTGGCTGTGCCTCTCTCTTCTCCAGAAGGGCCATACCAGTCCAACCCAGAAGTACATTTAGCACTGCCCAGTCAGTCATCTAAGTTGTAATTAAAAGAAGATTGTGAGTCACACTGCTGAACATACTGGGGAGGTTTATTCCAAAGGCTTGGGAGGTTCTGGGTATTACAACTGTCCTCACTGTGTTTTATTTAACTGTGGAAGATTTGGATACCTTGGTTTAGTATTTATTGAGCTACTGGACTTTTGAAAATACAGGAGTTCCATGGAACTTGGGATATTAATGGCACAGGAAGCAAGACAGAGATCTCCGTTCAAAAGTCTATAAGACACTGAATAAAGGGAGAGAGATTCCAGCCTCTCTGGACGGTTCAGGGACATTAGTCTTCTGACCGTTCTGGTTAACAATGTTTGGCGTCTTTAATTGTCTGGTATGTTTAGTAAGATATATCCCAAAGGGGGTGTTGTACTCAAATTGTTTGGGTCAGAATCTCATTACTGCTCCTAACACTGTCTGCCCTCCCTGCCCCACCCTAGCTAATCCTTTGATGATAGTTGTAATACTGTATCCACTTTTGGAGATTGTATAGAGGAAAAGATGCACCAATGTTTGCATGAATACAGGGGAAGGACATTGGGATATTAAATGATATAGAATGGAATTGCATGAGTAGTGGTTAGAGACACTACAGAAGCTGGGATGGGACTGATCTCTCAAGACGGTAGGAAAGAGAAGTATGACCTGTGCGCACAAATCACCGGAGAGATTTAGAAAACAGTTGAAATGAAAAGGATGGCTAGAGGAATAGGCTTGAGGGTATTGCATTTCAAACTGAAAAGGCAATCTTTGAATTGGACATGAGAAAATATTCTCTTAGTGAGTAACAGGCAAATGGAATTGGATCCAAGACTAGGTGCTGAATAGTAAAACCAACAAATGTTTTAAAAAGGGCATTGGATACCTGGAAAAAATGTGCAGGGCAGCAGACTTAAAGGGACAATTGTAGAATGCTATTTGCAACATATGGGCAGAACAGATGGCACATCAACTTTTTGAAAACTTGTTTATGAATACATTGCATGAGTCACAAAAAATGGGCACAACAAGAGTTTTCTGTGACCTTAGATCAGAAAAAGTGAAATGCAATTTATCTACATCAGATATCTTTCTTGTTTACTCTGTCCCTGTTTTTGGCTTGGTAAGATACAGTGGACAGATGGAGTTATGACAAGCATGCTCCTTCCCACATCACAGTGATAGCCCTCTAGTTGTGTACTGCTCAAAGTATGTGGTTCAGAAGCTGGATCATAGCTGCCACTAGGGGCTAGACACCTGGCTCCCAAACAGAAGATTCCCCTGTCACTTCAAGGGAAAACAAAAAGGTATCCACTGCTTACCTTTCCCCGGCTGGTTACCTAGCGCTACAGCTGGTAGTTTCATGCCACCAGCAGCCCAAATTAATGCCCCTTCTCTGTACTAGAGAATTCAAGCAGATTAAAACTGATACAGTTTTGTCATGCTAATGCAAAACACAGAGGGTGATTGTGAGCAGTATATGTTAAATGCTTAGCATAGCATTTAGCTAGAACTTTACTGGTTTCATTCCATCACATCTACATTAAAAGTGCAGTAACTCTCAAACTTGTATGTGGCATCCTCATACAGATGATGAGATTACGATAAGCATCTTGATTTCTTGCTAGGTGTGTGCACTGTGCTCGACAGTGATGCCCCTGGAGATAATGAAGGGATGAAGTGTAATAGCCCAGATTATAATGGTCAGGAGCATATTAATTGTAATTATACTATGGATAAAATGGATGAAGTTATCATGGATTAGGACTGATTGAAGTTTAGGCAGGCATATTTCAAGTGATTTCTTCCCAGGATGGATTTCATGTTGGGGCATCAAGATTCATAACAGTGGCACAGCCCTTCTTGTCTGGGTACTTTGTATTACTGGGTGTCAGATCTGTATCCTAATTTCTTTTAATGCTTAGCATATACACATTTCTTGACTGGTTTTCCTCCTTTTAAGATATTCATTTAAAAAGTAGGTTCCTTTAGTTCTTATTATGATTTATTACAAGAACGTACAGCTGTGGTTACATGAACCACATATTAAGAATGTTAATGGTCCCATATAATCATTAGCATGGCTAATTGTCCTTGGAGGTATTATAGCTTTACAGAAAATTTGTCACCATTTTTTGAAGCATGTTAATTTCAAGTTCAAAGTGCAAATGACTTGTTTTAAAATGAAATTTGCCAGAAGTCTTCATAAAGAAAGGCACTTGCTGTGTCTGAATTAATGACTGGTGGTACAACAACGCATACTTCAAAAAGTAACATTTTTTTAATCTACGAGCAGAACAACATTTTCTCTCCTGTATAATTTGTCAAGATGTGCTAATAAGCATTCATATAAAGGAAATAACAGTGCTGCTCTGATTTGTAAATCAATTTCTATGATGCCTTCGGCAATGGTTGTGAAACATAATACTTTGCCTGACTATATGCTTTATATTTCAACCTTTATTAAATGAACTGATTTGGATACGTGTATCCAGATATGGCAATGCATAAGTAGAAAAGGTTTGAAAAATGTTAGACAGAATTGAAAAGAATTATGTACACCCAGGAGTGCGGGTTTGATCTGTGGGACAATAAATATACTTACACTATATACCAACGTTTATTGTCCGATATGCCCTGTGGCTATGGATTAAGTAGCATTAGAAAAGTGTCTTAATGTTGAATAATGCCATGAAACACAGTCTAGATGGGTAAAATAGCAAATGGCCACCATTTGTTATACTTACTAAATATGACTTATTAGCAAGTGTAAAGGATTAACAAAAGGAACTCCTGCAGCAGTTACAAGGACCTGTCATTTTACTTTCCCCTTCATAAGCATGACATACGAAGCCACACTTAGTCAACAAAAGAAAAATAAAGAAAAAGGAATGCAATGTGTGGTATCGTTAAGATTGCTGTGAGGCCATTTATGTGTGTGTGAGAGGGAGAGAGTGCATGTGCTTCTGAATTACTTTACTCAAGAATTCTGGACAAAGTCAACAATAATGAGGTGCCTATGACTGAAAATTAAAGAATTTTTAAATATTACCTACGTCACTTAAAAGGGTAATAGAATAAGTGGTTTGCATCAACAGGCAGTCTCTGAACAATAAGAAGCATGCAACTCTGTCTTTACTGGTAAACTGTAAGCCGCAGTGATTTACTAGGATATGAAACATTTTTTTGAGTGATGGAGACAAATATAAGCCAGAATCAAGGATGTTCTGCAAAATCAAGGGAAGTCCAAGAGAAGTGTGTGGGGAAAAGGAATTGTAATGTTTTAAACTGTATGTATTTTTATATTCAACTGATCATAAGTATGCGGCTGTAATTGTTGGGAGTATTTCTGTGCAAGTCTGTGTGCGCCTCTAACTTTGTGTTATTTTGGGGGGGGGGGTCAATCTTCTGAATTTGTGTGTGTGCGTGCGAGAGACCCTGTCTGCCTCTGTAGCTGTGTGCATCTGTGTGTAATTCTGTGTGAATGTAGACATGGATATTTTAATGTATATTTGAGATGTAAAATACATCATTCCAATGTAATTACATATTTAGTAGCAAGTCTGAAACATTAGATGAACTATTTTACATCAAAAAAATATGTATGTACTAATAATAAAACAAAAAGGTCTTATACACACCTTTGTGTTTAAGTGCAGTAATACCCCCCAAGGTGGGCTCTGCAGGTTCATAGGAAGTTGCTAGGCTATTGATCCAGAGGCCCTCACAATCCTAGCCAATAATTTAGTGCATGTTGGGACAAGTCCAGCAGGGACACAGGTGGGATCCCAGGGGTGTTTTTTCTGTTCCCCATCCAGTTATCCAGGTTGCACTTAAAAAGGGTTAATGAGGTACTCTGCCATGGAGATGGAGTCTATTCCACAGAAGGGGGAGTGTCTGGGATACAGGGGAATAACAGATCACAGGTGTCAATGTCTTCTACCTGGGGGGTCAGGTATCACAGCACTCCTAGATGGTCCAGATTGTGTCTTCATGGTGTGGTATTTCCAGTTTGTGTCTTCATGGTGTGTTATTTCCTTGTGAGGCTCATCCTTTCGAACACTATTGCTTACTGAAAGAACAATTTGAGTTTAAATTTGTTTTCGTCCTGTAAATCTTGAAACATTTTGACTGTACTTCATTGGAATGTTTAATTTCCACATAGCATATAGACAACTGCTCTTTGGAATCCTGCCTTACTATGACACCTGAATGTGCATTAAAATCCTTTACTACACATACTATACCCTTTGTATTATTTAATTATGAAGTAGATCTACAAATTCAAAATACTTGATTGGTTAATAAGCCACAGCAAGAAAGATGATGTTGAACAGCAAAAATAGTTTGTTTAGAGCATGGACAATAAAAGTGTTATATAACATGAGTAATTTTATAACAGAAGGAAGGCTTTCTATTGCTGAGAATTGGTGTTATATTAGTAATAATTTAACATTGCTTCAGTCCATTATGGGAGAAATTTTGTTTTTGATGTACTTGCGTACCCTAGCAATCTTTATTGCTCGAACATTTTGAAGATATCTGATTACTTGCAAAATTTCATTTTGTTTACACCCTCATAAGAGACATGGGCATAAAAAGGATGTTTAGTGCTATGAAATTCATCATTTTCACAGAAGCATGTGGTGTAATATGCAGTTTTTCTTCTTTAGAAATGGGGTATGATGAAAATTGTGGAAACGTAATTGACAACAGACACGATGCCGCCTTTTTGAGGTTAGAAAGAATGTCATGCCTTCTTGTCATTATAAACTACCTGTGGTCTCCCCTGAAACTGTATATAGAATTAGTGACACTATACAGACAAAATACTATAATTAAAGAAGAAATTCCAGTGTTTATCAGTTATTTTTCACTATTACAGTCTGACAAAACTAGCAGGTTACAGAATAAACAAGTTACACAGTCCAGCCTAACAAACTAGAATATGTTTACATCCAAATAACATGTTCTTATACTGTCATATGCAAGTAAAATATTACTTGACAATTTTCACCTTGTGTAGTATTTTAGTACTATTCAACATGTAATGTAGGCTGATGAGCTGAATTTTTATATCTTGAAATATCACCTTAAAAACATTTCTCTGGATGCCTTATTGCCCATTAAATTTAAGATCTTTTCTCAGAAAGAAGCCTGCTTAGCAGCGTAATTGTAGCCTGATCATTTTCTCCTACTCCTGTCCATAAAGTCTACAGAGTTGCAATACATCTGCAAAGACAAGCCGATTATGTTATCCCAACTTAATGAGCAGCTCAAGAAATGGAAAAAGGCTGAAGAAATAAATGAGTGGAGGTGATTAATTACTTTAGCTGAAAAAAATGTTAGGCCTTATCTGAGCCCGCACCCCCAATAAGACACTAAGCAGAACAGTCAATTTTATTAATGCGAACAATAACTGTCTTGCATCAATTCAACACTAAAATTCAAACGTCAGCTTCACCTTCTAACATAAATTTCTCCAAAAGAGGACTGGAAGTTGTTAAATGGTATGTCATACTTTCCTCTCATCCATCTCATCCTAAAGGATGCAGTCCATCAAATCTTCCTAGCCATCTTGAGCCACATGGAGCTCCACTCATTGAAGGCTTCACTCATAGAACAAACGACCCAGGAAACTGAGTGGGAATTAGAGGGAGGACAGGCAGTCACATGCCTGAGGGGAAAACCCCAATTTGCATTGAGGATGGGGTAAGAATCCACCTCTCTGCCTAAATGATCCTGGCAGGAAAAAGAAATGGTTATACAACTGGTTAAGGAGTTGGCATAATGGTTAGTCTTCATCTTCCATGCACGACGTTCGATCTTGACCTCTGGCTAATGCCTGTTTAGAGTTTGCATATTCTCCTGTGTGTCTGTGGGGTTCCTCCTACCTCTGAAAAACATACTGTGTGTTTCCATCTCAAACTCACTAATGAATGAAGCTGTAGGCACTAGCACAGACACTACATGGTGCCCTACAGGGAAAGAGTTTTATAGACCAACCGCATTGGCCATCTGTGGTGTGCAGTATCCTCAAAATGGGAGAATATGGATCACAGACTGCACACCATGGCAGGGCTAGCCACTCAGTGGTGTGAAATATGGCTCTAGGTAATTCAATCATGTTGACTGCCACCAAATGGGCACAGGTATTTGCTGGTGATAAGTGGGTTGAGAAACTGGCCTACTCCAACCAGTTCCATTGAACCATGCTAATGGTCAGAGGGGTGTATATACCCCCTATTGGCCAGTGTGTGCTCACCATAAAGAGCAGTAGCCCTGGGTAAATAAACTACTGGCTGGCCGGTGTCCAATTGCCCAGCCTTGGTTTCATGGGATATCTCAGTGATTGCAATGTCATCCCCAGTGAAACAGTTGGTCCAGAGTATAAACCTCTGGTTGTCACAATCCGCTGCAAACAGTGATCCAAGAAGACTCTTAAGGTCATCAGGGATCAGGCTGAAGACTTGCCATTTGACTAGAAAGAAAGCATAACAGTTTAATGAATTACTCAGTGCTCTAGAACCTTAAGAAGAGGAAATATGTGGAGTTGAAGAATGGCAGCACCTATAAACCGTATGTATCTGGACCACAGAATAAATATGTGGCCAAGCCAGGTATGAAAATAAGGTACATAAGGAAAGCTGGTGGTCGAATGCAGAAGTCCAGGAATTCATCAAAAGATAGGAGGCATGCAGGAAGATGTGGGGGATGGAACATACTGACCAGGCCAGGAAAGAATACTGGTTGACTAATAACAAGGTTAAGAAAGAAGTTGCAATAGCAAAGAAAAGGGCATCAGAGGCACTCGACCAGTATTTGGAAAGTGACTCAGCTGGCACAGAGACTATATCAGGTTGCAAGGCAAACACAGAAAGATGAAGCTAGTCAAGATACCCTTCATAAGTGATGCCAGCAGTAACCTGCTCACCAATCCAAAGTACATCAAAGGCAGATGGAAGAAGTACTTCTAGCAGCTTCTGAATGAAAGAAACCACACAAAAGCTGTACTGCCCCAGAAGTGGCCAACAATGAGAGAAAAGGAGGAGCCCACCACAGAAGTAAGAACAGCACTAAGGAAAATTAAGTCATGGAAAGCAGCAGGCTCATATGAGGTCACAGCAGATATTTTTTTTTTGTTTATTTACATTTGTTAACTGGGTATTGTCCAACAAGGCCATGAAGCCCATTTTCAGTGAAGACCCAGGGAGAAAAGCTCCACACACAGTAGTGATGACTTATAGTAGTACAAAATAATGCAAAGTAATCCAAGTTGTACATCTAAATTTAGGTAGGCCAGAGATAAAATCAGATACAGATCATACTGTATACAGCATTGTAGATAGAGACATAATGAATGGGGACTTGGGTTACTTTTAGCATTAGCCTGTTTGAAGATACAGGGGACCTTGTACTTGACATGAGATTGAACTAAGAAGAAAGAGCAGGGCATTGACTGGGGTTGTGAATGATTTTGTGTGTAAAGGTAATTGGTTTAATGTTAACAGGCTGGGAAGCTCCAGCCAGTTCAATTGTAGGAGGGTAGAACAGTGCTGAGATTTATGGGGTTGATTGGCAAATTTGACAGTTTTGTTATAGCAGGATGACAAGTTGTTGAGGTCGGTTTTGTGCAAGTTTGTAAATGTGTGAGAGCAGCAGAGTAGGGTAGATAGAAGTTGTGATCTAGCAGTGGCTAGTTTAGCTTGGTTTGTTAGGAAAGGTCTTGGACGGTAGAGAGAGACGAGTTTGGCATGGACTTTTTTGATTGTCCGGGATATGTAAATATCAAATTTCAGCCTGTCATCTATAATTACACCTAAGGGTAAGTATGTTTTGTGGGTTCAATTTTGATTCCATTGGTGGAATGAATAAAGAGGGATGGAGAGTGGGCATTGGATGGTTTGTTGGTAAAAAGTATTCCTTTGGTGGTGGTAGGGTTTAGAATGCATTGGTTGGCTTGGTAAGATTCGATTTCCTAAAATTATATTTGAGTCTTATCTTGAAGTTCTTGGAGGGAGAGGGCAGAACAGATAAGGGGATGTACCGTCTGCATATTGCATGATTGTAGGGGGTTGGGTTGCTGTGTTTATGCTATTAGTAAATAGGATAAGGAGGGGTTCGCGTATGGATCCTTGGTACACCAGTGGACACTGGTTGCAGAGGAGAGTGATTCTTCTCCCATTTGGTGGCCTGTTGACAGGTAGCTCTGAAACTACGTAAGTGTTGATTAACTGAGATGGTAAGTGGCAAGTTTGTTAAGGAGAAGTTGGTGGGAGACCATGTCAAATGGCTTTGACATGTCAAGGAAAATTGCTGGGACTTGGAGACCATTCTTCCTGAGGTGATGAATGGTGTCAGTAAATGATATTAAGGCTGTGTTAGTGCTATGCTTGGGTCTAAAGCCATGCTGGGAGTGGGATAGAAGGTTGGTGGTGGTGAGGTGATTTTGAAGTTCGTGAATACATTTTTCTAGGATTTTCGCTATGGGACAGTAGTTTGTGATTTCTCTGGAGGGGCTACCTTTGTGGAGGGGAATGATGTAGGATTTTCCAGAGGTGAGGTACGTATTCAGAAATAGAGCAGTTGATGAGGATAGAAATAGGATAGGTGATTGGAGCAGTGATATTTAAGAATTCGTTGGGGAGTTGGTCTGCTGCAAGGCAGCATGGTTTGCTGAGGAGTTTTTTTATGTAAGAGGTTTGGACAGGTTTAAAGGAGAGAGTTAATGGTACTAGAGGCTAAGGGGGGAACAGGAGAGGTAGGTTATGTTTGGTTATCTGGGAGGGAGGTGATTGAGTTAATATTAGAGTTGAATTGAGATGCTTAGGATTCGGAGGTGTTTGATGTGGAAGGGGTGGTGTGGAGGTTTTGCCAGGGTGAAGGAGGTAATGATTGCCAGGATTTGAGGGTTGTGTTGGAACTTTTCTTGGGAGATTTGGAAGAAGTATTTTTTGTCATCATTTATACATTTGGTTCCTTAATTGCTGATATGAAGTGATAATCATTTTTATTTTTGGTGGATTGGTATAGGGCCTTAGCACTAGCTCTTTGTTTAATAAGAAGTTTAGTGGCACTGGAAAGCCATGTTATCTGTTTTGATCCATATTTTTCTTATGGAGGCCAGTCTATTTAGTAAGTCAAGGAATTTATTAAAATATTCCACTTCAAGGTTTAGGTTGAGGCTTTTTAGAGGTGACCAATCGCATTGCTGTAGCAGTAGGTTGAAAGTATCAGGTGGGAGAAATGTTTCTTACAGCGGATGTGCATGGAAGGGGTTAATTGACTAGGTTTGAATTATTTTTCTTAGAAAAGTGGGGGTATGGTCACTAAGGCTGATCGGAAGGCAGCCTGCTTGATAGCTCAGGTTTGGTTTGTTAGTTAATATCCAATCAAGTACAGACTCTTCAAAAAAGCGAATAAAATAATAGGTTTTTATTTTATGTATAAGGGGTGTTTTTATCATGTGACAGGATGTGATGGTTTAAAAAGGGTATTTAAAGTGCATAATTAGTGAACCTCAGTCTGAAGAAGTCTCTGTATGAGTTAGAAGAGACAAAAGTGCTTACTTGAGGTATTTTATTCAATAAAATGTGTCGGAGATCCTACATATGCTGCAATTTATTTTTGCTTTTCAAGTATAGACCCTCTTTGAGTGTGTTTGTCAGTATAGGTGGGACAGTTAATTTGTGTATAGTTGTATAGGTTGATAAAGCTAGTGGGGCAGTTGGAAGAGCAGGAATGCCAGTTAAGATTATAAAATCCCCTAGGATGATAGTTTCTTGACTGGAAGGTAGTGCAGGACAGATTATGTTCAATGTAGGGAAGATTTTTTTTCCTGGGGGCAGGTAAATGGCTATGATAGTCATGGATTTGTGTGGGTTAATATGTAAACTTGTAATGAGTGTTTCAGAGTTAGGGATGTCGGGTGAGATTGTGTTTAGTCTTTGTACTTTGAGAGTGTTTGAACATAACAGCTACACCACATCCTCATGTGTTTGGTCTATCCTGTCTTATGTTATAATTTTGTAGAGAACTTTCAGAGTCTTTGATGTGTGGTTTTAACCAGGTTTCAGTTAAAATAGCTAAGTCAGGAGAACAGGTGTTTAGGACAGCATGAACTTATGTGATTGTGTTTACAAGGCAACTGAGACTGAAGTTGGAAATTAATAGGTTCGATTTGGAAATGACTGGTAGGAGGGTTAGTGCTGCAGAGGAATAATTTGTGGTGCTTTGATTAGGGTTGGAGAGGTGTTTGTGTTTGAGTTGAATTATAGCTAGGGTCAGGGTTAGGATGGATGTCTGCTTGTAGTTTTGTGTGTTAGGGAGTGCAGCAGTAGGTGTGTTTGTTTTTCATGAGATGGAACCTGAATGTGGGGATAGAAGGATACTTGGATGTTATATGATTGAGATGGTAAAGAGAAGAGTGGGTAAAATGCTAAAGGTCTGGCCAGATATGACTGTACGATTTAGTTAGAGGTGGGGGGGTAGTTTGTGTGGGGGAATGATGGTATTTGATATAATTGTGGAGGTCTGAGTTATAGGCTAGGACGGTGAGGCTATTTAGAATGGAATAGTAGTTAAAGGTGTGGCAACAGAGTATGGTTGGAGGAGGTTGAGATGTACTGGGAGAGATAAGGTTGAGAAGGCTAGGGGAGGCAAACAATGGGAGGCTGTTGTGAGCTTTAGGAGCAATGAAGGATTGGTCAAGTAGGGAGAGTAGGGCAGGGGAGGTGTGTGGGGAGATGCTTGGTGGCTGTGAGAGATGATTGGAAGTGGAAAAAATGGGTGTGGTCTCTATAGGTATAAAAGTAATGAATGTGGGGTGGGTGGGAATGGGGGGCACGGTAGGGGAGCGGAGGGAGCCCGAGCATAGTGAGGGCAAACTGAGTGGGGTTGGTCCAGCACAGCAATCTGGTGCAGTCAAGAAAAACAATCAGTGAAGGTATGGCATTTCACTAGAATTCTGTAGGTTAATGTGTGAAATATAGTAGTTATGGCAAAAAGGGTTGGTAGATGCAGAGGTAAGAGGGATGGTCCTAAAAGTCAGTGTTTAGAACTGAAAGTTGCCCGTAATTGTCTAGGAAGGCCTTAGATTATAGCTTTGGGGGGTATTTGTTCCTTGCTGCTGTGCTCCACAGGGTGTCCAAAGAATGCAGAGGTGGGAAAGAATTTTCAAATAAAGAGGACAGAACAAATTATAAACTGGCGTTGATACGTACTAAAATCTTGCCTATGTAGTTACTTGGATGGGTTGGACTTGGAATTCCTGGCTTATAGATTATCGACTGGTGATTACAGAGTGATGGAATACTTTTAGTTTAGTGAAAAGCCAAGGCGGTAGGTCTCATGCAGGACAAAGCAGGGTGCACTATAAAAGAAAAAAAATACAGACAGAAGTTAAGATTGGTTGAAAGGCAGCCTGGAGGGTGATGAAATTAGAAGGGCTACAAGCTTTGGTTATACACAGCAAACAATTTGCGAGTGTTCACATCAGAAAAAAAATAAAACCTCATTCACAAACAACCTTAGTCTAGGACCTATAGGTTCAGGTTAATAAACAACAGACATTTATGTGTTAACAGTAACATAGGCCCAGTTCACAAGACTTGTGCTTGAGTTTACAACAGTAACAAACAGTACAAAAACAAGCTCATTCATAAATAACACAAAACTTGGGCCGCAGTATACTCTATACTGATCATGGCAGATGAGAATTATCTATAATTATAACTGCAAACAACTGCATGAGAAGATGCACATGCTTGGTACAAAATCAGAAATAAAAGTTATGTAACTAACCGTGTTGTATAACTGTATGCTCGTAAACTACATTACCATGTGCTTTGCTCCTGTAAAAGCAAAACTCTGCCCTGAAAGTGATAAACTAAAATAACTAGGAGCAGAAAAACACTGTTACTGGAGTTGGAAATTAGAGAATCATGCAGGTAGACAAAGTGAAGATGAGAAACAGGCACAGGACACCAAAATAGCTACTGCAGGTCTTTAATATACAGTACAGTGGCTTTTGTACAGATTATGTATAACGCTGTTAAGCTGAGGGACACATCCAAATAGCAAAAATATTAACACAGTCTTTTAAATGTGAAAGAATAGCAAGGTTATACCTTGTAGTGTGTTTGGGAGCATGTTGCAGCGATCATCAGCAAGGGGATAGAAACTTCAAAATGGTGCCCTGAAAAATCCCAGTTAGGATAAATAACCTCTGGTTGGCTGAGGTGGCCTGCCTCAGCAGAGCAATCTGGCACAGTCAAGAAAAACAATCAGTGAAGGTATGGCATTTCACTAGTTCTGTAGGTTAATATGATAAATATATGTGAGAAAGGAGAGAAATGGCTCCTGAGGGTACTCAGCAGTGTGGAGAGAAATGTGTATCCCGGGTGGCTGGACAATAAGGATACTCATACCAGTGTACCAGAACAAAGGGGGTCTCCACAACTGTGGGCAGTACAGGTATCAAACTCCTATCACATTGCATGAAACTTCTGGAGAAGTTGATTGACAAACTGATACACAGAAGAGTACTAGTAAGTAAGATGAGAGATTAGTTTGGATTTGGATCAGAATGCAGCAAAACTGGCCCAGTGTTTGCAGTGAATCAGATAGTTGAAAAGATGCTAGGGATGAGGATAGAGTCCAATTCGGCATTCATAGATTTGGTGAAAGCATATGACAAGGTCCCAGGAGAGCTGATTTGGGCAGTTATGAGCTGATCTGAAGTTTCAGAAACATTGGTAGAATTAGTGCAGGCTATGTAGTAGGACCCAATGACTCAAGTATGAACAGTGTTTGGTCACACAGAAGGGTTTCCACTGAGAGTGGGTGTGCATTCAGGCTTCAGCTTTGTGCCCACTGCTGTTCATACTGGTGATGGATTACATTAGCATCCTGGTCAGAGGGGAAAGATTAACAAAGTTGTTGTATGTAGATGATGTAGCATTACAGGCAGATGCTGAAGAAGAACTTCAGCAAAGGATAGGGGAATGGAATGCAAAACTGATGGCACATAGGATGAAACTGAGTACAGATAAGACATGTATAATGTCAGCAAATCAGGGAAATCAGAAGAAGAGAACTGAGATAGAAGGGAAGATGGTGGAACAGGTTAACAGCATAGAGTATCTGGGAGGGGTGGTTGAGGAAAGGAAAGTCTGAATGAAGAGGTCAAAGCTAGAATCAGAGGGGCTGCAGTCAACTGGCATAGAGTGTCAGGTGTAATGTATGACAGAAGAATGACAAATAATCTGAAATGTAAAGAGCAAAAAACAGTAATGTGTCCAGTACTACTGTGTAGTACAGAAACCTGGGCAGTAAAGGTAGAAGAGATGCAAAAGGTGGAGGTGATGGAAATGAAGTGCCAGAGATGGGTGGTAGGATGCACATTGTGGGACGCAAAAAGAAATAAGGATATAAAAGCAGAAGCCAAAGTAGCTCCAATTGCAAGAAAGATCAAAGATGAGATTATAGAGGTTCAGGCACTTTGGCAGACAAGCAGAAGACACACTGATGAAGATGATTTGGACCAGACAGGAAGAAGGTAAAAGGAAACAAGGGCATCCAGCAAAGAGGTAGATGGATTGTGTGAGAGAAGATCCATGACAGTCAGACACAAGTATTGAAGAAGGCATGATTGTGGCATTGAATTGATGGTGATTGTGACAGTTAACATGACACCATGACGCCATGTAGAAAATGGGGATGGTTGATACGATTTGCTGTCAACAGCCACACCTCCTTGCATATGATAGGCTTGCTATTTTGGCTGCCTGAAACCTTCATAATCTTTCTGTACCTGAAACAAAAATGATCCACATGTCCGTTTAGAATATGGCAAACAAAGGAGATCCTGAGTGAAGCTACAGTTCGAAAAACTTCTGTTCTAAATGAATGAAAGGGACAGCATTGTGCACAAGGAAAGGGACAAAAATGTCATATTGTGGGCAAAGCAACAGTAGATTATGTGAGAGAACCTACGACTGAAAAACAAAATCATAAGGGTATAGTAAGTCAGAGATCACAGTGGAGTAGAACAAAGCATAAAGTAATATTAACCACACAGTGTTGTACATGGACATTAGAAAAGCATTTTCCCATTTTTTGACAACAGTAGTCAAGGAAGAATATAATCTGACCCTTGGTTGTTAGTTATTTTTAAGAAAATGACAATTTTAGCATCCACATCTAAAGTACTATGAAAATCAATATCAAGATTAGCAGTAAATAAAACACAGAATAAAAAGCATACAACACAGGCTTATGTTTATAGCATTTTAAATGAAAATGTTTACTTCTGTAGTTGCATGCCTTTTCTCCTAGTTTAGTTAAATGCAATGCTTTTGTCTGCTGTGCAGATGTTATTGAATTACACTTCTATCCTGCTAATATTTGGTCATTTTAAATTTCCAGGGATCAGTTGGTCTGATGGCACAACAGTGGCAATATCGGAGGATGAATTTTACCATTTATGAATGTTATGCAGTTTGACTGAGATGATCAGTTTTCCTACTAGATCAAATAGCTGTGATTTTTATACGCAAATATTCCAGATACAATTTCTGGAATTCACTACTGTGCCCATTAGGAAATTCAGACCACTTAGCGTTTGAATTTAACATAATAATTAAAGCTTTTCCTACGAATCAAGAGTATTTTTTATAACTCTAAGCTGTTCGATCTGAATATTAATGAAAAAAACTCTATGGCCTTGAATTCCTCTGAAGAAGAATAATGTGAATAAAATGGCAAGACTTAGGAGACATTTGTGAAATACTTTTGTCTGGATGTAAGAAAACCGTAACTGCTTACTATGGACTTACATCTCCATGGTGGAATACCGGTCACTAAAATGAGAAAAAGGAGGAAGAAATTTAAGCTTTGGAAGAGCTTCAAAAGAGATGGTTTATAACAGACCTATAACTTTGTCTCCAGATGGTTAAATGCTTCTGATATTAGCAGAAAGTAAATCTGAAGATAATTTAGTTTAGTAGCCCTTGTTTTAAGCAATGTTATCCTTACAGTAATAAAGTTCAATCTTTTAGATCAATTTCATTTGATGTAAAGTGCTGAACTTTGGAGAATTATTGGTGAATTTGCTTAATGAGCACTACTTTACGGAAGATACTACACTATATGATGATAATTCTGATGTGAGAATATTAACAGAAGATGATTGTATGTGCCCAGTTTTCCATTTGACCCTTGTGCCATCATCTGTGAGCTGTATTAAACAGGGTAGCAGCATGGGACTTGATAATATTTGAGGCATTTTCTGGGCATATAGCAGTAAACATATTTTGGCTGATATCACTCAGTTTAACATCTTGTATTCTGACACCCATCCTGCTATTTCAAACTTGCGGATATATTTACAATCCATAAAGGGGGCCCAACAGACAATCTAAATAATTATAGAACTCTGTCTTCACTGGAGTGGTGGGGAAGAGTTTTGAGAGGTGTCTACTTTCCTTTAATATGTTCAGGGATGCATAATGGACCTCATTCAACATGGTTTCATAAAAAATAATTCTATATTCATTAATTTAAATTTATGACCTGGTGACAATTGCCTTTGATATGAGCATGTTTGTAGTGGTTTATTTGGATTTTTCCAAGAATTTTGACAGTGTCCCTTATTCTCCCATTACTGATGCCATGCTCAAACACAAAGTTAACCCATACATTGTTCACTCTGTGGCTAACTGGCTTTGTTGTAGATTGCAGAGAGTAAGGATAAGAAACTTTGAAAGTTTGCATCCAGTTGGCTTAGAGTGAACAAAGGGGTTTCCAGGGCTTAGTTCTAGGTCCAGTATTGTTTAACTAAGTTTTTTTTATTTATTCCTAAGATATCTAATGTTTGGATAGACAAGTATGTGGATGATATTAAACTAGGTTGTGTTTAATACACTGACAGAGGATATTGACTACTACACTTACATGTGTTTGGTGGCTGAATGGCCAGACTTAACTAGAGGTGCATATATTACATACAGATCTGAGGAATCGGGACGGTCTTACGAGCAAACTATTTAATGGAGTCATTGATTCAACCTTGGAAGAGGGTTCCCTTTACATATTCATTAGTCTTCTACTTTGCAGTTATTGAAAAAACAACTTGATACTTGGTTGGGTCACAGGGTATATACATTCAATGAGAAGTCATTCTGAATGGCCTTTTGCCTTTATGCAGGAAGTAATGAACAACTGAACATTTGTTGTTTATTACCATGGCTTGTAGGTTAACTGTATGTATTGCTGGAGACGAGTGATTCACTTGTGATGCAAGACCTTCTTCCATACTACATCACATCTATCTCTGAATCCTGCTGTGAAGTGACCATGAAAGTAAGTACCAGGAACTCCAACCAAGAAGCAAAGGAAAGAAAAATTACAATAGTTCCTTTGTGAGAAGGAAACTTTATAGTATAAATTAAGAATCTCAAAATCTTGCTTAACTAGGGGTCAAAGTCCATAACACTAAACCATATGTTGAGAAAGCTCACATTGACACTATAGGTTTCAAAGTCCGTTTTATCTTTTCTGAGAAATAAATTACTGAAACTGTCACAAAATTAATGCTTTGAAACATGAAATCAAATGTCTGTCACATGTACTGAAGCTTTCAAGGGACACACACGACTTAACAGTCTAATGCAGTTTGACCTCTCAGAAGGAAAAGAAACGGGTAATGTAACTCCATTCTTAGAGTACTTTTTCTTGAACATTGTAGGAACTTTGAACCTTTATTCTGATTACATCAAACAAGTTTGTGGCCCTATCACCTGTGCTTGTACAAGGAGAACCATCTTGTCCCCTATCAACTTGAGTTATCTACACAGAGTAGACATAAAGTTGACCATTTGAAAGGTACCTACATTTGAGAATCTTGTAATGTGGAGACTGAATGGCCAAAAATCCGGACTTGCATATA
This sequence comes from Protopterus annectens, assembly GCF_019279795.1. Classification (NCBI taxonomy): domain Eukaryota; kingdom Metazoa; phylum Chordata; order Ceratodontiformes; family Protopteridae; genus Protopterus; species Protopterus annectens. The sequence goes on along the minus strand of NC_056743.1, from coordinate 558,691,346 downwards.
GTAATAATAATCTCTTTTTTCCAAGGTATGTCAATCTCTAAGATGATGTGTATAAGTTCAGGAGGTGTAAGGGGCTTGCCCCCACATTCGGAGTGGTGCAAGGGTGCTTGTCTCCCTACAAAAAAAGGTTAACGAGGACGAGTAATGTTAAATAGTTGCCCTTATCCTGTATTTTCAATATATTTTTTTGGTGTGTCTGGATTCGGCATTTCAGTTCCTGACAATTGACTAGGGAGCCAGACTTAATGGATGTCACAAACCTCTTAAAAGCACCGTTGCTGGGGAATTTTCTTGGAAGTTTATAATTTTTTTCTTATTGATGTGATAAAATGTCAAGCTGTTTCCAAAAGCATGTAGCTGTTTAATTCACCCATTAAGCTCATTGCTAACTACTCCGTAATTCTATAGGTTCTGCATTCCAATGCATTGCCCTATTATGGCAGTACATCGGTTACAACTGAATTTACTGCATTCTGAATTAAGATGTGAGCTAAATATACAGTTAGATTTTTCCATTCATATGTTCTTTGGTAGCTTGCTTGATTTCTTGGTTGCTGGGAAGCCTTGTGACATTTGCTGGGAACAAGAGAGATGAACTTACCCTGAATGCAGCACCAACAAATTGCAGGGTGTGCTCACTCAGTTTTCTACCACGTACATGTGTGTGTGTATATGTATATATATGTACATACACACACACCTCTACTAGTGATTTGCCAGCATGACCATTTAAATTCAGCTTGTTTTTATGATGTGGGCAGAAAATGAAGTAGGTGGGAAAAACTCACATGAAGACAAAGAGGACACGTAGCCCTTGCGCTGAAGGGCACCCTAAGCTTAGAAGTGAACTGAAGAAGCTAGTGTTGCAGAGCAGCAATGCCACGTGTT